>NW_026111865.1:607608-615108 GCF_024679095.1 Eriocheir sinensis | reverse complement strand
TACAATTCGACGCATTGAGAGACAGAGCGACGCTACTCGGCTGGACGTACGACGAGTACCGGCGCTTTGTTCGACTACGTCAGGAGCTCCACGACTCGAGACTCGCCGAGTCCAGGGATTCTTGGGGAAGGGCACTGACCGGGCTGACCGCCTGTCACGCCGACCCCAAGAAGTTCTGGAACAGGCTCAAATGCCTCTCCGGCAGGGCCTCGGGTCGGGCCTCTGATTTGGTCGACAGCGCTGGCATCAGACACAGCACTGACGAAGCAAAGGTCCGGCTCCACACGTCCAACTGGGAGCGGGTCTTCCGGAAGGACGGCGTGGGGGACGCCGCAGACTTAGACGTCGACATCGACGAACAAAACGACGACATTGTCCGGAACTACCTCGCTGACCACGCCCCTAGGACCCTCCCGTTTGATGCCGCAGACCCGTACAGGCTTGACGGAGCTTCCCACTTGGGCTGCCGTATCTCCCTCCAGGAGCTGCGACAGGCCAACAGGGGGAGCAAGTCATCCTGCCCGGGGGCAAGCGGCATAAACAAGACTATAATCGCCCACCTTCCTGACAGCGCCCTGGCCCGACTGAGGGACATTTTGAACGCGGCACTTTCGGCCGGGTATTTCCCGGATCGCCTCAAGGAGGCAGAGATGAGGATGATAGTGAAGCCTGGGAAGGTCCCGACCCGCCCAGACAGCTATCGCCCCATCTCTCTTCTGGAGGTACCGGGGAAGCTCTTCGAGAGGGTTCTCACGAGACGTCTCCGTGACCACCTGGAATGGGAGGGCCACTACAACACGGCCCAGTACGGGTTCCGCAGGGGGAGAGGCACCGTCCACGCTATCGCGTTGGCGACGGAAACGGTTGCCATCAACCTAGCATCCGGATCTCGATGCAACCTTGTTCTCCGAGACGTCAGCAAGGCGTTCGACAAAGTGTGGCATCTTGGACTCCAGTACAAGATGCTACATCTGGGGCTCCCACCCCCGGTCGAGCGCATTTTGTGCGACTTCTTGATGGATAGGACAGCACGGATCCGGGTCGGCGGCCTCGTCGGCCCCGCCTTCCTCTGGAGACCGGCGTCCCGCAGGGGAGTGTACTCTCCCCAACGCTGTACTCCATCTTCACCAGCGACTGCCCAGACTCCATCACTGGGCTTAACATACTGTATGCGGACGACGTGTCCCAAGTGGTGCCCTACCCAGGACGCTCTCGTGAGATGCTAAATGCCCGCACGGCAAGTGAGATCACCAGGGTCGGAGCCTTCGAGAAGGCCTGGCATATACGAACGAACATGGCGAAGTTTACCGTCATCCCTTTGGCGACCAGAAACCCCGCCCCGCTCATTGTAGACGACGAACTCGTCGACTTCAGCGCTCAGGGACGTCTTCTCGGTCTTAAGATCTCCCGGCATGGGTTCACCCCCCACGTCACCGAGAGGACGGCGCGGGCGCGGGCGGCGCTGACCATGTTGTATCGCTTCCGGGATCTCGAACCCAGGATAAAACTGCATCTCGTTAAATCCTTGGTGATCCCTGTCCTCACTTACCCGCCCATTCCCATCCATGGGCTTAGTGCGACGGCCCTTGGTCGGCTCCAGAAGGTGCAGAACGCGGCGCTACGCTTTGCCCTCAGCGTAAGGTGGGATAATTTCAGAACCACGCGTTCCCTCCACGAAGAAGCTAACATTCCTCCCCTAAATATCCTGCTCCATCAGATGTCGGTCAGTATATGGACCCGGATGGAGACGGAGGGCTGGGAGCAGTTCCGGACCCTTCGGGACCTCCACAGAGAAGCCCCAGGCAGGAGTCATCCGTGGTTTCCGCGGAGTCTCCTAGCCTTGGAGGCGAACCATGATCCCGACCCCCGATTTTAACTTTCACACTCACGCCCCCTTCCTTACTCATAACACCGTATTCCTCGCCGATCTTCCCATTTATATACATATTTATATATATGTGTCTGTGTGTGTGTATATGAATCTCTCCATGTCTGTATTTGTATTTGTATGTATAGGTATATGTATGTGTGTATATCTATGCTAAGTATGTATGTATCACTGTATGTATATGTGTCCGTCTATGTCAGTATCTGTATATGTATGTGTCTGTGTCAGGTAATTTCCACTTATCGATGTATTTTCCCGTGTTATGTAGCCATATTTTAATCGTATAACTGTAAAACGGCAAAATTGATGTTAACATTTATTTTATCTATTTCTTTTATTTTATTAATTATGTAAATCGCTAATAATGTAGTCACCCCGCGATCAACATTATGTGTATAAGGGAGGCTGGTAAGCCATTGTAGCCCTCATTCCCGTTTCTTCCCCTAAAATGTTTACTCCTACCCTCGACTTTTCAAACTCTATACAAAAAAATAGCAGTGCCGTAACCGCTCGGCAACTTTCTACCTCCTCCTTTATTTCTGTTTTTTCCAAAACTTTTCTCCCTGTACATACTAGGCCGTGTAGGGATATGTATACTTATATCTTTATATAACCTTGTATGTGCACCCCCCCCCTCCTCTGTAATTTCCCCCAATCTGTTCTAATAAATATTTGAATTTGAATTTGAATTTGGCCCGGCAACATTCGCTCGCCGTCTGGGAACGAAGAAGCAGACATGCCCCCCAAAGCATCAGGAAAGGCCGCCAAGAAGGCCGGCAAGGCCCAGAAGGCCATCGCCAAGGGTGACAAGAAGAAGAAGCGCAGGAGGAAGGAGAGCTACTCCATCTACATCTACAAGGTGCTCAAGCAGGTCCACCCCGACACCGGCGTCTCCTCCAAGGCCATGTCCATCATGAACTCCTTCGTGAACGACATCTTCGAGCGCATCGCCGCCGAGGCCTCTCGCCTGGCCCATTACAACAAGCGCTCCACCATCACCAGTCGGGAGATCCAGACGGCCGTCCGTCTCCTCCTGCCCGGTGAGCTGGCCAAGCACGCCGTGTCCGAAGGCACCAAGGCCGTCACCAAGTACACCTCCTCCAAATAAGCAACCCACCAACTTGCTTGCACTGGAAAAGAACCGGCTCCATCGGAGCCACAATCTATGTCCCGACAGAGATCGAAGACGGTTAGTCCCCCTCTCTCTCTCTCTCTCTCTCTCTCTCTCTCTCTCACTCACTCACTCACTGAGCTGACCCACCAAGGGATGCATGGCATCGATAAGCGGACCGAGTCCCGCCAGTGCTCGCCAAACCGCGACCAAGGCTTGAAATCGCCAATGCTTCTCTCGGTCGTTTGTGGTTAGGTGCAGGGGATCGCGATGAGCGATATATGCGTATACATAGCAGCCGTCATCAGTAGTTAGTGATTCCGCCCCTCCGTTTATATTTATTTACTTGTTCTGGTAATTCCTGTCTTCCTGCCTGCATGTAGTCCCCACATATTCCCTACTCGTGCACCCGCCAGTTGAAATAAGTTAAGAGAGAAATCAAAGCCCCCCAATCAATTGATATGAGATTATGAAGCAGAAGGATATGTGGGAAAGGCAACAAGCCAGTGATCCTCCTCCCCCCCTGCCCGCCCCAGTGTCTGTCTAAACTCTCTCCCGGAAAGTGACTTTGGCCCTGAAAAGGGCCTAGATATAGTGTGAGCAGATTGTAGTACTCAGACGCTTAGGCACGCTCGCCGCGAATGCGACGGGCCAGCTGGATGTCCTTTGGCATGATGGTGACACGCTTGGCGTGGATGGCGCAGAGGTTGGTGTCCTCGAAGAGACCGACGAGGTAGGCCTCGGAGGCTTCCTGCAGAGCCATGACGGCAGAGGACTGGAAGCGGAGATCGGTCTTGAAATCCTGGGCGATCTCGCGCACCAGACGCTGGAAGGGCAGCTTCCTGATGAGGAGCTCGGTGCTCTTCTGGTAGCGGCGGATCTCACGGAGGGCCACGGTCCCGGGCCTGTAGCGGTGAGGCTTCTTGACTCCTCCGGTGGCCGGGGCCGACTTGCGAGCGGCCTTGGTGGCCAGCTGCTTGCGGGGCGCCTTGCCACCGGTGGATTTCCTGGCAGTCTGCTTGGTACGGGCCATGGCTACGGACGAACAGAACAGTTGAGTCTGCCAGCCGTTTCTGGTTTTTATAGTTTTTGGCGGCCGGGGGAGGAGCGGTGGTCCGGTCCGCCGCGTCCTGCGCGTGCGCCGCCTCCTAGTCCCGCGCTTGCCCGCCCCCGTCAGGCAGTGCATCTATCTAGCCCTATTGGAGGAATTTAGGGGTCTCTTGGAGCTGTCTGCATATGCTAGAGCCTAGTACCGTGTGGAGGCTCACCCAACGTCACTGGGCCGTCCGGAAGTAGACGGCAGGAGCCAGCCTATCGCCCAAAGACCCACCACCGCCGCCTCTGGCTCTGCATATATAGAGCGAACGCTGTGGCAGCCCAACACTCACTCCACTGTTGAGCTACCCACCTGAACCATGACTGGCCGCGGCAAGGGAGGCAAGGGACTCGGAAAGGGAGGCGCCAAGCGTCACCGCAAGGTTCTTCGGGACAACATCCAGGGCATCACCAAGCCGGCCATCCGTCGTCTGGCGCGCCGTGGCGGTGTGAAGCGCATCTCCGGGCTCATCTACGAAGAGACCCGTGGTGTGCTCAAGGTGTTCCTGGAGAACGTCATCAGGGATGCCGTCACCTACACTGAGCACGCCAAGCGCAAGACCGTCACCGCCATGGACGTGGTGTACGCCCTCAAACGCCAGGGCCGCACCCTGTACGGCTTCGGTGGTTAATGCCGCTGCCTGAGCGAGCCCGACCTAACCCACCCACCCCGGACCTCTTTGAGGTCCACATTCTTATTCACTAAGAGAATAGTAGCACACATTTTACTTCAGTTATATTTCCTTTTTTTCTTTCTTTCTTTCTTTCTTTCTTTCTTTCTTTCTTTCTTTCTGTTTCCTCCCTCCCTCCCTCCCTCCTGCCTAATGATGGTTCACACCTCCGCCCACTGCTCCCCATCCACCTCATTTGACACTAGTTTGTTTGTTTCCTCAATCCCATCTTTTCCCTCCCTCCCTCCCTCCTGCCTAATGATGGTTCACACCTCCGCCCACTGCTCCCCATCCACCTCATTTGCCACTAGGAAGCTCCAATTTGTTTGTTTCAGTTCTTACAGAAACATCATTTTGCCATAATTTCCCCTGTCCCTGTCAATTCTTTGTAAAATCAGTAACAGCATATTTATGAAAAGAGAGAGAGAGAGCGAGAGAGCGAGAGAGCGAGAGAGAGAGAGAGAGAGAGAGAGAGAGAGAGAGAGAGAGAGAGAGAGAGAGAGAGAGAGAAAACTATATTGGAAAATATATAGACAAAACAAAGCGACGTCTGGACGGGAAGAGGAAAAGAAAGAGAGGAAGAATGACATAGAAAGGTTAAGAAAGAAAGACAAAGAAAAAAAGGAGGAGAAAAAGAGAAAGACGGCAAATATATAGACAGAGAGAAAGAAGCCTCCCCTTCTTGATCCACTCCTTCTATTGTCTCTTGGAATGTGCAGGAGTGTGTAGGAAAGCAAGGGTAGGGTTAGAGGGTGAGGGACAAGCTCAGAGCGACCTTTGAAAGGGAAAGGCTGAGGAAGTGGGAATCTCCCTCTCCCTCCTCCTCCTCCTCCTCCTCCTCCTCCTCCTCCTCCTCCTCCTCCTCCTCCTCCTTCTTCTTCTTCTTCTTCTTCTTCTTCTTCTTCTTCTTCTTCTTCTTCTTCTTCTTCTTCTTCTTCTTCTTCTTCTTCTTCTTCTTCTTCTTCTTCTTCTTCTTCTTCTTCTTCTTCTTCTTCTTCTTCTTCTTCTTCTTGTTCTTCCTGTTTCTCGTTGTCGTCCTCATCATAACGTTGCGCCCTCTCTTACTGGACCCGCTTTTTCAGATACGTTGAACCAGCCCAGCCACCGAGTAGCCATCCGGAACCCTGGGCAAGCGTCTACATGCCCAACAGTAGACAGGTGGATGACTAAAAAGCTGCAAATACGTTTCTATGAAAGTAGGTGTGCCGGCATGTATATAGGTGTGCCTGCCTGCCTGCCTGCCTGCCTGCCTGCCTGCCAATTAAAGCGAACGGGCTAGCTAACAGACAAACACAAAACTAGCTAGCTAACAAACTAAAAGACAAACTAGCTAGCTAGCAAACAAACAAACAAACAAACAAACAAACAAACAAACTCACTAGCTAGTTAGCAAACAAACAAACAAACAAACAAACAAACAAGGTAGCTAGCTAGCAAAAAAACAAAATAACAAGCTAACTAGCAAACAAACAAACAAACAAACTCACTAGCTAGCTAGCTAGCTAGCAAGCAAGCAAACAAGCTAGCTAGCAAACAAACAAACAAACAAACAAACAAACTAACTAACTAACTAACTAACTAACTAACTAGCAAAAAAGCTAATTAGGGAGCTAGCTCGTTTGTTTGTTGCAAGCTAACTTGTTAGTTAGTTTTGTTGTGGGAGTTTGGTTCTTAGTTTGTTGAGGTTTGTAATGCGTGTTGGCTTTCCTTTTTTTTTGGGGGGGGGGTTGCTTGCTTGGGATGGAGTATTGCGATTTCTTTTTACATATGTTAGATGACTGTCTCTTTTTAGTGATTCTGAAAGTCCTTTAGCGAAAATAATCACTTGGATTATAGTGTCTTTCCTGCAATATTTGCCTGTGCAATGGAATAAGTATTATTTCATCTATCACTGAAATAGCTGGATGTTAATACAAAAATATTGCCATACTCAACTCCTAATACCTCCCCAATTGTTTTTTTTTTTTTTTTTTTTTTTTAATGCAAGACCATAGGTAATCGTAGCTGTATCTACAAAACGATTGGTAATAGGATTATCTGTTACTCAAGCAAATGGTACAAATAAATCATTCTCCTTGAACAAGTTTGTTTTGACATCCTGTGCATATGGGTGGAAAAATGAAATCTAATAGCGCTTTTATCAACTCTTTCATAGTTACTGAAATATTCTAATACCTACAACCAGAACAGATATATTTTCATTATTGTATGTGAGAGGTATAGAGGGAAGTAATTGCTTGTTAAGGCTTTTATTCTAAGAATCTACCTCAAAAAAGTCTAAAAAGTTCAGAGTTAAAAGTGTAATGATTACCGAAGTAGAAAAATCATATAAGATCTCTATTCATAACTCCCGTAACACCTACTATACATATACAAATATCTCCTAAACGAATCTTTGGATCAGTATGATATTTCAGCACACTACCTATAATACCCGGACCTAATTTATGGCTAACCTACCACATTACTATATGTCTTATGTGACGAGTTTACTTGTGAAAAATAACACAAACCCGACGAGTCATGTTGACGCATTCGAAGGAAAGTGTGCCCCCCCCCCCCCCTGCACCCTCCCAAACTATTCCTAGCCACAACTACTCCCCCTTCTCGCTCTCGTTATCCCTCCTCTTCTCCCCCTAACTTCTCGCCTCCCTCATCACTCTTGTGTCCCTCCCTATTTCTCCCATCACTGTATTATATATTAGAGTGTTATGTACGTGTATATGTATAGATAG
>NW_026111865.1:595108-605108 GCF_024679095.1 Eriocheir sinensis | reverse complement strand
TGTCCGAAGGCACCAAGGCCGTCACCAAGTACACCTCCTCCAAATAAGCAACCCACCAACTTGCTTGCACTGGAAAAGAACCGGCTCCATCGGAGCCACAAACTATTTCCCGAAAGAGAACGAAGACGGTTAGTCCCTCTCTCTCTCTCTCTCTCTCTCTCTCTCTCTCTCTCTCTCTCTCTCTCTCTCTCTCTCTCTCTCTCTCTCTCTCTCTCTCTCTCTCTCTCTCTCTCTCTCTCACTCACTGAGCTGACCCACCAAGGGATGCATGGCATCGATAAGCGGACCGAGTCCCGCCAGTGCTCGCCAAACCGCGACCAAGGCTTGAAATCGCCAATGCTTCTCTCGGTCGTTTGTGGTTAGGTGCAGGGGATCGCGATGAGCGATATATGCGTATACATAGCAGCCGTCATCAGTAGTTAGTGATTCCGCCCCTCCGTTTATATTTATTTACTTGTTCTGGTAATTCCTGTCTTCCTGCCTGCATGTAGTCCCCACATATTCCCTACTCGTGCACCCGCCAGTTGAAATAAGTTAAGAGAGAAATCAAAGCCCCCCAATCAATTGATATGAGATTATGAAGCAGAAGGATATGTGGGACAGGCAACAAGCCAGTGATCCTCCTCCTGCCCGCCCCAGTGTCTGTCTAAACTCTCTCCCGGAAATGGACTTTGGCCCTGAAAGGGCCTAGATATAGTGTGAGCAGATTGTAGTACTCAGACGCTTAGGCACGCTCGCCGCGAATGCGACGGGCCAGCTGGATGTCCTTTGGCATGATGGTGACACGCTTGGCGTGGATGGCGCAGAGGTTGGTGTCCTCGAAGAGACCGACGAGGTAGGCCTCGGAGGCTTCCTGCAGAGCCATGACGGCAGAGGACTGGAAGCGGAGATCGGTCTTGAAATCCTGGGCGATCTCGCGCACCAGACGCTGGAAGGGCAGCTTCCTGATGAGGAGCTCGGTGCTCTTCTGGTAGCGGCGGATCTCACGGAGGGCCACGGTCCCGGGCCTGTAGCGGTGAGGCTTCTTGACTCCTCCGGTGGCCGGGGCCGACTTGCGAGCGGCCTTGGTGGCCAGCTGCTTGCGGGGCGCCTTGCCACCGGTGGATTTCCTGGCAGTCTGCTTGGTACGGGCCATGGCTACGGACGAACAGAACAGTTGAGTCTGCCAGCCGTTTCTGGTTTTTATAGTTTTGGCGGCCGGGGGAGGAGCGGTGGTCCGCCGCGTCCTGCGCGTGCGCCGCCTCCTAGTCCCGCGCTTGCCCGCCCCCGTCAGGCAGTGCATCTATCTAGCCCTATTGGAGGAATTTAGGGGTCTCTTGGAGCTGTCTGCATATGCTAGAGCCTAGTACCGTGTGGAGGCTCACCCAACGTCACTGGGCCGTCCGGAAGTAGACGGCAGGAGCCAGCCTATCGCCCAAAGACCCACCACCGCCGCCTCTGGCTCTGCATATATAGAGCGAACGCTGTGGCAGCCCAACACCACTCAACACGAACACTCGCTCGCTGGCTCCCGCCGAGTCAACATCTCCTCCGCTCCAGCCTGACTTCCCGCGCCCCACCAGCCAACGCCACCTACGCGCGCATGACACTCAAGGCTTAAAGTCCCTAGCGGCGCACCACGAGAGCATTATATTACCAGCAACAACATCATCCAGCTAAAAGCATTACCCTGTATACCGGGGAGCTCCCTCTTGGTTGAGCTCCCGCTCAGGGCAAAAGCAACATTTCCCTCCCCCTCAACATTCTTTCCTTTTCCGGCCAACCACGCCCCAGACATCTCCAGGTGCCTCAGGTGAACCCCGCGGCTTGCTCAAGGGGGGCCTAATTGGCTGCCTTAACGTACCTGGAGATAGGGCACAAAGCTGTAGGGTTAGGCTTTGCCAGTGGGTGGATACGAGGGCTTTTAGGAGTCCGTCCATCAGTAAAACATTGGCGAATAGGTAGGGGCCCGCACTTCTCGCTCTATCCAAGTTGAATATGCCAGCAAAATGACGAAAGTCAAGATCAAACATCCCAATCCGCACGCAACAGAGACGAAGGCAGCCCTGCTCCGTCTCCTAGCAAGACACGATGTGTACTGCAATCGTGCCATCCCCGTCCGCGACGGCTTCCTCACCATACTAAGCGAGGCCAATGACACCGACAACTTATTCAAGCAAACCACAATCAAGGACCTGGCTGACGAACAATTCATCCCCATCCTCCCTCCTGACATCAAAGCCAAGCGGACAGTCATTCTTTTCGGCGTAGACTCGCACATTCTACAGCACTCTCCAGCCGAAATACAAGAAGAAATTGAACGCCTCAATGAGTACACAGAAAAGAACATCGACTGCATATTCAAATTCCCAAACAATGCTCCAGTCATAAAGATCACGTTCCTGGAGACACCACCCGCCAGAAAGTGCCTGGATGTTGGACTCAAACTGTTTAATCTCAGGATACCAAGCCACAGTATAAAGCAGGAGGAATACATCCCCATCCAAACCTGTATGCGTTGCTACAAGGTAGAAGACCACAACACCTCCGACTGCCCAAAGGACACAGACTTCAAAGCATGCTCAGAGTGTGGCACGGAGGGCCATGTCTGGCAAACTTGTCAATCAAACACCAAAAAATGCCTCAACTGCGGGGGCGAACACAGAACCCTCGCCCACAAATGCCCTATCCGAAAGGCGGCCTCCCAGAAAGTCAAGCAGACATTGGATGCAAAGAAGTCGCAAACATATGTCTCTGCCGCATCCACAAACCTCATCAACCAAGCCCAACCTGCACTTAACTTTGATTCAGACAAAACGACTAAAATCATGGCATGTATCCTGCAGTCATTAGTGGCAGATCTCGGTTCTCCAGGAACATACGAAAAAGAACTACATGACCTCTTCACGGCAAATGGACTCCCGCCAATCGTCATCCCAAACCCGCCTGACTCAAGCAAAATTCTCCAAAAAACTGTAGCCCCTATTGCCACTCCAGCCCGCCCAGAAATGGAAAGCCTGCAAAGTCCCCCCAGCAATGACGACCCATCCTCTTCGGAAGACGAGGCAGAAGACCAGACCGATAGTGACACTGACCCAGAACAGACACCAGAAGGCCCCCTCGCCCGCAACACCAACACAAAGGCTACCAGCAACGAGACCCACCCACAAGCATCTCACCCAATCACCCGCTCGTCCGCCCACGAGATAAGCGCCAAACCCAAGCACCCCACTTCAACCCTCCCTCCACCATCTCGCGACACCACACGGCATTCGCCCTCTCCCCCGTCCGGACAAAAGAAGAAGAAGGACACGAAGAAAAACAAAACCTAATGCGCGATGGCAGAGACGATCAAGATTCTACAACATAACGTCCTACATTGGAGAACGCGAAAATTTGACCTGACCAATACCTACAAACACCTAGACCCTGATATCATACTAATAAATAGCCACGGTTTAAAGAACTCTGAGCCTTTCAAAATACACGGTTATACCACACACAAGAAGAACTCTTCCAATACACATACAGATGGCACAGCAATTGCAATCAAACACGAACTGAAATACAGAATCATTGATGATTTTTTCGCTGACATACTGGCGGCGGAAATAGAGACCTCAACGGGAAAAATTTTAATAGCTACCCTCTATCAGCCACCAGCGCGGGACTACATACCCGTCCCTGACTTCGTCTCCCTCTTCAGAAGACACATCCCAGTGTACATGATCACGGACCTCAATGCTAATCACCCGTTTCTAGGTTATAGAACGAGCAACGTAAAAGGCCGCCAACTGCTCCACCTGACTAACAATAGAACTCTCCGACACATCGGCCCACACTTCCCCACCTTCGTCTCCCACAATGTTGCCTCCACCCCCGACATCATCTTAACCAACACCAGAACATACCACAATATTCATATTGCTCAAGGACCTATAACCACAAGCGACCACTTCCCCATAATTTTAACAATATCTGCACAACCCATTCTCACCCCATGCCCACCCAGACTAAATTTCAAACAAGCAGACTGGGCTGGCCTCAAAGCTGACATCGATAGCAAACTCCCCAACCCCGAGGCTGCTATAGCAACCACCACAGCAGCCATTGATCACACTATCAACGACTGGTACACAAAGATACAATCCTCCCTCGCAACACACATTCCCACAACACGTTTCAAGACAGTGCCTCACACCAACTTTAGTCACCGCACCAACACACTAAAAATACAATTCACAGCAATAAATAGAGGCCACAGCAAACGGCTGGACCCTGCAACTGTACAGGCACTACAGACACATCAAGACGAGCCTCCAAAACTCCCTGACAGAAGACAGCAAAAGATGTTGGTCAAACCTTGTCTCAGAAACGGCCTCCCTTCACAATGATCCCTCAGTTTTCTGGAGGAAAATAAAAAATCTCATGGGCAACGACACCGTCAAACCCTCCTACTTAAAAAAGCCAGATGGGGAAAAGATACACACCCAGGAAGAAAAGGAGGCTGCGTTCAGGGATATATGGGAGGAAGTCTTCACGGACAACGATGCAGCAGCCGGTGACGCAGTACAACGAGAGTTAGTAGAGAACTTCATGCAGAACAACGCACAGAGAACGAGGCCCCAGGAACACCAAGATCAAGAAACCGAGGAAACCTTCCTGGATCGCCCAATAACCACTGACGAAATAAAAACCATCATTAAGACATTAAAGAACACAAGTCCGGGAATCAGTGGCATCAACAAAAACATAATAAAACACCTCCCCAACAGTGCACTCACTTACCTCACTACAGCCCTCAACACCTCCCTCAAAATAGGCTATTTTCCACAGAAATTCAAAGAGGCAACACTAACTCTCATTCCAAAGTCTGAAAAATCCCCATTTCACGTAACAAACTACAGACCCATCTCTCTATTAGAAGTACCAGGCAAAATATACGAAAAAATCCTGAACCATAGGCTCCGACTACACTTAGAAGACAACGCCCTGCACTACCCCTTACAGTTCGGCTTCAGGCAAAGTAGGGGAACAACACACGCTCTCGCACTAGCGACGGAGACGATAGCACAATACAAAGCCGACAAGGGGCAATGCCACGTAGCCATGAGAGACATCACAAAAGCATTTGACAAGGTCTGGCATCTAGGTTTAAAGTACAAAATCCTTCACCTCGATCTCCCTGTCACTCTGGAAAGACTACTTTGTAGCTTTCTAGATGGCAGGAAGGCGAGAATAAGAGTTGGAAATTACCTAGGCGCCAACTTTGCCCTAAGCTGTGGTGTCCCTCAAGGCAGTGTGTTATCACCGACGCTCTTCTCGATTTACACAAGAGATATTCCACCCCCTCTCGTCGGCACCAACATAACGTACGCCGACGACGTAACACAGATCTTTGGTTACCAAGGCCCGTCGGTGAATATGGCCCAAAGAGCAGCAGTCCGGGGGATCGAGGCCATCTCCACATATGAATATAAATGGAAAATAAAAACCAACCCCACCAAATTCAAGATCCTTCGCCTCGGTGCAAGAAAACACGAGGACATTATCACAACAGCAGGCAGAAACAGGACTGCGGATAGCGGAAAGATCTTGGGACTGACTATCTCGAAAAGAGGATACTGCGACCACGTCAGCCAGCGCAGAGCCATTGCTGCAAACAACTTAAAGAAATTATATAGATTTTCGGAAATGCCCATTAAAACAAAAACACATCTAGTCAAGACTTTAATACTCCCCGTCCTTGACTACCCTCCCATCCCCACACATGCTCTCAGCCAAAAACAACATAGTAAACTTCAAGTAATCCAAAACAGGGCTCTTAGATTTGCCACAGGCCAGAGACACCCATACACACTAAACACCGAGGAAATACACCAAGCCACTAAGACTTTACCCCTCAATATTAGAATCCACCAAAAAGCAGAAAGAATTTGGCAACGACTTGCCACTCTCGAAATTCCAACAATAGCGACAATACAAAATAACCAAGAAAATATTACAAGATACCACGCTACCTTCCCCAGCAGTCTACAAGCACTGCAGAATCAACCACTCCCACAATTTCACTGAACTGCCTTACGCAACAATAGCTAGCTTCTCGCAACATATTCACAATGACCCAATACACACATCAACAAAAAAAAAAAAAAACTACGACAATGAAAACCACTTATAATAAAGACACGAACTACATCCAATAAACTCCTAATCACCCGCATGCAACGGTGGCCGCCCACCGATCTGTCTACTTCTACTGTCCTTCCCTCCCCCTTTACCTTCCTCTAACCCCTTCTTCCTTTCACCCCCTCTCCGAAAAAAAAAAAAAAAAAAAAAAAAAAAAAGCCCAACACTCACTCCACTGTTGAGCTACCCACCTGAACCATGACTGGCCGCGGCAAGGGAGGCAAGGGACTCGGAAAGGGAGGCGCCAAGCGTCACCGCAAGGTTCTTCGGGACAACATCCAGGGCATCACCAAGCCGGCCATCCGTCGTCTGGCGCGCCGTGGCGGTGTGAAGCGCATCTCCGGGCTCATCTACGAAGAGACCCGTGGTGTGCTCAAGGTGTTCCTGGAGAACGTCATCAGGGATGCCGTCACCTACACTGAGCACGCCAAGCGCAAGACCGTCACCGCCATGGACGTGGTGTACGCCCTCAAACGCCAGGGCCGCACCCTGTACGGCTTCGGTGGTTAATGCCGCTGCCTGAGCGAGCCCGACCTAACCCACCCACCCCGGACCTCTTTGAGGTCCACATTCTTATTCACTAAGAGAATAGTAGCACACATTTTACTTCAGTTATATTTCCTTTTTTTCTTTCTTTCTTTCTTTCTTTCTTTCTTTCTTTCTTTCTTTCTTTCTGTTTCCTCCCTCCCTCCCTCCCTCCCTCCTGCCTAATGATGGTTCACACCTCCGCCCACTGCTCCCCATCCACCTCATTTGACACTAGTTTGTTTGTTTCCTCAATCCCATCTTTTCCTCCTCCTCCCTCCTCCCTCCTGCCTAATGATGGTTCACACCTCCGCCCACTGCTCCCCATCCACCTCATTTGCCACTAGGAAGCTCCAATTTGTTTGTTTCAGTTCTTACAGAAACATCATTTTGCCATAATTTCCCCTGTCCCTGTCAATTCTTTGTAAAATCAGTAACAGCATATTTATGAAAAGAGAGAGAGAGAGAGAGAGAGAGAGAGAGAGAGAGAGAGAGAGAGAGAGAGAGAGAGAGAGAGAGAGAGAGAGAGAGAAAACTATATTGGAAAATATATAGACAAAACAAAGCGACGTCTGGACGGGAAGAGGAAAAGAAAGAGAGGAAGAATGACATAGAAAGGTTAAGAAAGAAAGACAAAGAAAAAAAGGAGGAGAAAAAGAGAAAGACGGCAAATATATAGACAGAGAGAAAGAAGCCTCCCCTTCTTGATCCACTCCTTCTATTGTCTCTTGGAATGTGCAGGAGTGTGTAGGAAAGCAAGGGTAGGGTTAGAGGGTGAGGGACAGGCTCAGAGCGACCTTTGAAAGGGAAAGGCTGAGGAAGTGGGAATCTCCCTCTCCCTCCTCCTCCTCCTCCTCCTCCTCCTCCTCCTCCTCCTCCTCCTCCTCCTCCTCCTCCTCCTTCTTCTTCTTCTTCTTCTTCTTCTTCTTCTTCTTCTTCTTCTTCTTCTTCTTCTTCTTCTTCTTCTTCTTCTTCTTCTTCTTCTTCTTCTTCTTCTTCTTCTTCTTCTTCTTCTTCTTCTTCTTCTTCTTCTTCTTCTTCTTCTTGTTTCTCGTTGTCGTCCTCATCATAACGTTGCGCCCTCTCTTACTGGACCCGCTTTTTCAGATACGTTGAACCAGCCCCGCCACCGAGTAGCCCGCCGGAACCCTGGGCAAGCGTCTACATGCCCAACAGTAGACAGGTGGATGACTAAAAAGCTGCAAATACGTTTCTATGAAAGTAGGTGTGCCGGCATGTATATAGGTGTGCCTGCCTGCCTGCCTGCCTGCCTGCCTGCCAATTAAAGCGAACGGGCTAGCTAACAGACAAACACAAAACTAGCTAGCTAACAAACTAAAAGACAAACTAGCTAGCTAGCAAACAAACAAACAAACAAACAAACAAACAAACAAACTCACTAGCTAGTTAGCAAACAAACAAACAAACAAACAAACAAACAAGGTAGCTAGCTAGCAAAAAAACAAAATAACAAGCTAACTAGCAAACAAACAAACAAACAAACTCACTAGCTAGCTAGCTAGCTAGCAAGCAAGCAAACAAGCTAGCTAGCAAACAAACAAACAAACAAACAAACAAACAAACTAACTAACTAACTAACTAACTAACTAACTAGCAAAAAAGCTAATTAGGGAGCTAGCTCGTTTGTTTGTTGCAAGCTAACTTGTTAGTTAGTTTTGTTGTGGGAGTTTTGTTCTTAGTTTGTTGAGGTTTGTAATGCGTGTTGGCTTTCCTTTTTGGGGGGGGGTTTGCTTGGGATGGAGTATTGCGATTTCTTTTTACATATGTTAGATGACTGTCTCTTTTTAGTGATTCTGAAAGTCCTTTAGCGAAAATAATCACTTGGATTATAGTGTCTTTCCTGCAATATTTGCCTGTGCAATGGAATAAGTATTATTTCATCTATCACTGAAATAGCTGGATGTTAATACAAAATATTGTCATACTGATCTCCTAATACTTCCCCAAGTGTTTTGTTTTTTTTTTTTTTTTTAATGCAAGACCATAGGTAATCGTAGCTGTATCTACAAAACGATTGGTAATAGGATTATCTGTTACTCAAGCAAA
Source organism: Eriocheir sinensis (assembly GCF_024679095.1). Lineage (NCBI taxonomy): Eukaryota > Metazoa > Arthropoda > Malacostraca > Decapoda > Varunidae > Eriocheir > Eriocheir sinensis. The sequence goes on along the minus strand of NW_026111865.1, from coordinate 596,348 downwards.
TGGTACAAATAAATCATTCTCCTTGAACAAGTTTGTTTTTACATCCTGTGCATATGGGAGGAAAATGAAATCTAACAGCGCTTTTATCAACTCTTTCATAGTTACTGAAATATTCTAATACCTACAACCAGAACAGATATATTTTCATTATTGTATGAGAGGTATAGAGGAAGTAATTGCTTGTTAAGGCTTTTATTCTAAGAATCTACCTCAAAAAGTCTAAAAGTTCAGAGTTAAAAGTGTAATGATTACCGAAGTAGAAAAATCATATAAGATCTCTATTCATAACTCCTGTAACACCTACTATACATATACAAATATCTCCTAAACGAATCTTTGGATCACTATGATATTTCAGCACACTACCTATAATACCCGGACCTAATTTATGGCTAACCTACCACATTACTATATGTCTTATGTGACGAGTTTACTTGTGAAAATAACACAAACCCGACGAGTCATGTTGACGCATTCGAAGGAAAGAGTGCCCCCCCCCTGCCTCCCAAACTATTCCTAGCCACAACTACTCCCCCTTCTCGCTCTCGTTATCCCTCCTCTTCTCCCCCTAACTTCTCGCCTCCCTCATCACTCTTGTGTCCCTCCCTATTTCTCCCATCACTGTATTATATATTAGAGTGTTATGTACGTGTATATGTATAGATAGTATGATTATTAACTAAGAGCATGGTACAGTTCCATGGAGGCAAGACGTATTTCACGTTGTAGAAGGTCCATGTTTGCAGTCCTTATGGTCACCCAAGTGAACACGATGTACTGGCATTACCTGTGGTCTGGACCTTCTAGGAAAAGTTATTACTGTTATTACATACTGTGTAGTACATATTCATCATAAAATGTCAACTTGGTCCAGCTAATATAATGTTATTTTGTTGACTTGTCTCTTTCATATTTCTATTTTGCCAAAATTATAAACCGCATATATATTTCTCCATCTCTAAATATGGTTATCATGAGTAATACGGACTCATAACTATATATATATATATATATATATATATATATATATATATATATATATATATATATATATATATATATATATATATATATATATATATATATATATAAATACGATTACATACATTCCACTACTTATTAAGTGGAAGCAATATGAAAAAAGTATGACAGTGTTCCTCTGCTTGCTAATAGCACAGGTAGTTTGACGCTATTTATAAGAGCACTGATGATGATCATAGTGCTACTAGATGATGTTCAG
>NW_026111865.1:590108-592608 GCF_024679095.1 Eriocheir sinensis | reverse complement strand
CCTCCCCCCCTGCCCGCCCCAGTGTCTGTCTAAACTCTCTCCCGGAAAGTGACTTTGGCCCTGAAAAGGGCCTAGATATAGTGTGAGCAGATTGTAGTACTCAGACGCTTAGGCACGCTCGCCGCGAATGCGACGGGCCAGCTGGATGTCCTTTGGCATGATGGTGACACGCTTGGCGTGGATGGCGCAGAGGTTGGTGTCCTCGAAGAGACCGACGAGGTAGGCCTCGGAGGCTTCCTGCAGAGCCATGACGGCAGAGGACTGGAAGCGGAGATCGGTCTTGAAATCCTGGGCGATCTCGCGCACCAGACGCTGGAAGGGCAGCTTCCTGATGAGGAGCTCGGTGCTCTTCTGGTAGCGGCGGATCTCACGGAGGGCCACGGTCCCGGGCCTGTAGCGGTGAGGCTTCTTGACTCCTCCGGTGGCCGGGGCCGACTTGCGAGCGGCCTTGGTGGCCAGCTGCTTGCGGGGCGCCTTGCCACCGGTGGATTTCCTGGCAGTCTGCTTGGTACGGGCCATGGCTACGGACGAACAGAACAGTTGAGTCTTCCCAGCCGTTTCTGGTTTTTATAGTTTTGGCGGCCGGGGGAGGAGCGGTGGTCCGGTCCGCCGCGTCCTGCGCGTGCGCCGCCTCCTAGTCCCGCGCTTGCCCGCCCCCGTCAGGCAGTGCATCTATCTAGCCCTATTGGAGGAATTTAGGGGTCTCTTGGAGCTGTCTGCATATGCTAGAGCCTAGTACCGTGTGGAGGCTCACCCAACGTCACTGGGCCGTCCGGAAGTAGACGGCAGGAGCCAGCCTATCGCCCAAAGACCCACCACCGCCGCCTCTGGCTCTGCATATATAGAGCGAACGCTGTGGCAGCCCAACACTCACTCCACTGTTGAGCTACCCACCTGAACCATGACTGGCCGCGGCAAGGGAGGCAAGGGACTCGGAAAGGGAGGCGCCAAGCGTCACCGCAAGGTTCTTCGGGACAACATCCAGGGCATCACCAAGCCGGCCATCCGTCGTCTGGCGCGCCGTGGCGGTGTGAAGCGCATCTCCGGGCTCATCTACGAAGAGACCCGTGGTGTGCTCAAGGTGTTCCTGGAGAACGTCATCAGGGATGCCGTCACCTACACTGAGCACGCCAAGCGCAAGACCGTCACCGCCATGGACGTGGTGTACGCCCTCAAACGCCAGGGCCGCACCCTGTACGGCTTCGGTGGTTAATGCCGCTGCCTGAGCGAGCCCGACCTAACCCACCCACCCCGGACCTCTTTGAGGTCCACATTCTTATTCACTAAGAGAATAGTAGCACACTTTTTACTTCAGTTATATTTCCTTTTTTTCTTTCTTTCTTTCTTTCTGTCTTTCTTTCTTTCTTTCTTTCTTTCCTCCTCCTCCTCCCTCCCTCCTCCTGCCTAATGATGGTTCACACCTCCGCCCACTGCTCCCCATCCACCTCATTTGACACTAGTTTGTTTGTTTCCTCAATCCCATCTTTTCCTCCTCCTCCCTCCTCCCTCCTGCCTAATGATGGTTCACACCTCCGCCCACTGCTCCCCATCCACCTCATTTGCCACTAGGAAGCTCCAATTTGTTTGTTTCAGTTCTTACAGAAACATCATTTTGCCATAATTTCCCCTGTCCCTGTCAATTCTTTGTAAAATCAGTAACAGCATATTTATGAAAAGAGAGAGAGAGAGAGAGAGAGAGAGAGAGAGAGAGAGAGAGAGAGAGAGAGAGAGAGAGAGAGAGAGAGAAAACTATATTGGAAAATATATAGACAAAACAAAGCGACGTCTGGACGGGAAGAGGAAAAGAAAGAGAGGAAGAATGACATAGAAAGGTTAAGAAAGAAAGACAAAGAAAAAAAGGAGGAGAAAAAGAGAAAGACGGCAAATATATAGACAGAGAGAAAGAAGCCTCCCCTTCTTGATCCACTCCTTCTATTGTCTCTTGGAATGTGCAGGAGTGTAGGAAAGCAAGGGTAGGGTTAGAGGGTGAGGGACAAGCTCAGAGCGACCTTTGAAAGGGAAAGGCTGAGGTGGAATCTCCCTCTCCTCCTCCTCCTCCTCCTCCTCCTCCTCCTCCTCCTCCTCCTCCTCCTCCTCCTTCTTCTTCTTCTTCTTCTTCTTCTTCTTCTTCTTCTTCTTCTTCTTCTTCTTCTTCTTCTTCTTCTTCTTCTTCTTCTTCTTCTTCTTCTTCTTCTTCTTCCTCTTCTTCTTCTTCTTCTTCTTCTTCTTCTTCTTCTTCTTGTTTCTCGTTGTCGTCCTCATCATAACGTTGCGCCCTCTCTTACTGGACCCGCTTTTTCAGATACGTTGAACCAGCCCCGAGTAGCCCGCCGGAACCCTGGGCAAGCGTCTACATGCCCAACAGTAGACAGGTGGATGACTAAAAAGCTGCAAATACGTTTCTATGAAAGTAGGTGTGCCGGCATGTATATAGGTGTGCCTGCCTGCCTGCCTGCCTGCCTGCCTGCCAATTAAAGCGAACGGGCTAGCTAACAGACAA
>NW_026111865.1:555108-585108 GCF_024679095.1 Eriocheir sinensis | reverse complement strand
GACAGTCATCTAACATATGTAAAAAGAAATCGCAATACTCCATCCCAAGCAAACCCCCCCCCCAAAAAGGAAAGCCAACACGCATTACAAACCTCAACAAACTAAGAACAAAACTCCCACAACAAAACTAACTAACAAGTTAGCTTGCAACAAACAAACGAGCTAGCTCCCTAATTAGCTTTTTTGCTAGTTAGTTAGTTAGTTAGTTAGTTTGTTAGTTAGTTAGTTTGTTTGTTTGTTTGTTTGCTAGTTAGCTTGTTATTTTGTTTGTTTGCTAGCTAGCTACCTTGTTTGTTAGTTAGTTAGTTAGTTAGTTAGTTAGTTAGTTAGTTAGTTAGTTAGTTAGTTAGTTAGTTAGTTAGTTAGTTAGTTAGTTTGTTTGTTTGTTTGTTTGTTTGTTTGTTTGCTAGCTAGCTTGTTTGCTTGCTTGCTAGCTAGCTAGCTAGTGAGTTTGTTTGTTTGTTTGTTTGCTAGTTAGCTTGTTATTTTGTTTTTTTGCTAGCTAGCTACCTTGTTTGTTTGTTTGTTTGTTTGTTTGTTTGCTAACTAGCTAGTGAGTTTGTTTGTTTGTTTGTTTGTTTGTTTGTTTGTTTGTTTGTTTGTTTGCTAGCTAGCTAGTTTGTCTTTTAGTTTGTTAGCTAGCTAGTTTTGTGTTTGTCTGTTAGCTAGCCCGTTCGCTTTAATTGGCAGGCAGGCAGGCAGGCAGGCAGGCAGGCACACCTATATACATGCCGGCACACCTACTTTCATAGAAACGTATTTGCAGCTTTTTAGTCATCCACCTGTCTACTGTTGGGCATGTAGACGCTTGCCCAGGGTTCCGGCGGGCTACTCGGTGGCGGGGCTGGTTCAACGTATCTGAAAAAGCGGGTCCAGTAAGAGAGGGCGCAACGTTATGATGAGGACGACAACGAGAAAAAAGAAGAAGAAGAAGAAGAAGAAGAAGAAGAAGAAGAAGAAGAAGAAGAAGAAGAAGAAGAAGAAGAAGAAGAAGAAGAAGGAAGAACCACAAGTATTAGAACATACAGAAGAAGAAGAAGAAGAAGAAGAAGAAGAAGAAGGAGGAGGTGGAGAAGGAGGAGAAGGAGGAGGAGGAGGAGGAGAAGGAAGGAGGAGATTCCCACTTCCTCAGCCTTTCCCTTTCAAAGGTCGCTCTGAGCTTGTCCCTCACCCTCTAACCCTACCCTTGCTTTCCTACACACTCCTGCACATTCCAAGAGACAATAGAAGGAGTGGATCAAGAAGGGGAGGCTTCTTTCTCTCTGTCTATATATTTGCCGTCTTTCTCTTTTTCTCCTCCTTTTTTTCTTTGTCTTTCTTTCTTAAGCTTTCTATGTCATTCTTCCTCTCGTTCTTGTCCTCTTCCCGTCCAGACGTCGCTTTGTTTTGTCTATATATTTTCCAATATAGTTTTCTCTCTCTCTCTCTCTCTCTCTCTCTCTCTCTCTCTCTCTCTCTCTCTCTCTCTCTCTCTCTCTCTCTCTCTCTCTCTCTCTCTCTCTCTCTCTTTTCATAAATATGCTGTTACTGATTTTACAAAGAATTGACAGGGACAGGGGAAATTATGGCAAAATGATGTTTCTGTAAGAACTGAAACAAACAAATTGGAGCTTCCTAGTGGCAAATGAGGTGGATGGGGAGCAGTGGGCGGAGGTGTGAACCATCATTAGGCAGGAGGGAGGGAGGGAGGGAAAAGATGGGATTGAGGAAACAAACAAACTAGTGTCAAATGAGGTGGATGGGGAGCAGTGGGCGGAGGTGTGAACCATCATTAGGCAGGAGGGAGGGAGGGAGGGAGGGAGGAAACAGAAAGAAAGAAAGAAAGAAAGAAAGAAAGAAAGAAAGAAAGAAAAAAAGGAAATATAACTGAAGTAAAATGTGTTCTACTATTCTCTTAGTGAATAAGAATGTGGACCTCAAAGAGGTCCGGGGTGGGTGGGTTAGGTCGGGCTCGCTCAGGCAGCGGCATTAACCACCGAAGCCGTACAGGGTGCGGCCCTGGCGTTTGAGGGCGTACACCACGTCCATGGCGGTGACGGTCTTGCGCTTGGCGTGCTCAGTGTAGGTGACGGCATCCCTGATGACGTTCTCCAGGAACACCTTGAGCACACCACGGGTCTCTTCGTAGATGAGCCCGGAGATGCGCTTCACACCGCCACGGCGCGCCAGACGACGGATGGCCGGCTTGGTGATGCCCTGGATGTTGTCCCGAAGAACCTTGCGGTGACGCTTGGCGCCTCCCTTGCCGCGGCCAGTCATGGTTCAGGTGGGTAGCTCAACAGTGGAGTGAGTGTTGGGCTGCCACAGCGTTCGCTCTATATATGCAGAGCCAGAGGCGGCGGTGGTGGGTCTTTGGGCGATAGGCTGGCTCCTGCCGTCTACTTCCGGACGGCCCAGTGACGTTGGGTGAGCCTCCACACGGTACTAGGCTCTAGCATATGCAGACAGCTCCAAGAGACCCCTAAATTCCTCCAATAGGGCTAGATAGATGCACTGCCTGACGGGGGCGGGCAAGCGCGGGACTAGGAGGCGGCGCACGCGCAGGGCGCGGCGGACCACCGCTCCTCCCCCCCGGCCGCCAAAACTATAAAAACCAGAAACGGCTGGCAGACTCAACTGTTCTGTTCGTCCGTAGCCATGGCCCGTACCAAGCAGACTGCCAGGAAATCCACCGGTGGCAAGGCGCCCCGCAAGCAGCTGGCCACCAAGGCCGCTCGCAAGTCGGCCCCGGCCACCGGAGGAGTCAAGAAGCCTCACCGCTACAGGCCCGGGACCGTGGCCCTCCGTGAGATCCGCCGCTACCAGAAGAGCACCGAGCTCCTCATCAGGAAGCTGCCCTTCCAGCGTCTGGTGCGCGAGATCGCCCAGGATTTCAAGACCGATCTCCGCTTCCAGTCCTCTGCCGTCATGGCTCTGCAGGAAGCCTCCGAGGCCTACCTCGTCGGTCTCTTCGAGGACACCAACCTCTGCGCCATCCACGCCAAGCGTGTCACCATCATGCCAAAGGACATCCAGCTGGCCCGTCGCATTCGCGGCGAGCGTGCCTAAGCGTCTGAGTACTACAATCTGCTCACACTATATCTAGGCCCTTTTCAGGGCCAAAGTCACTTTCCGGGAGAGAGTTTAGACAGACAGGGGGGGGGGCTGGGGGGGAGGAGGATCACTGGCTTGTTGCCTTTCCCACATATCCTTCTGCTTCATAATCTCATATCAATTGATTGGGGGGCTTTGATTTCTCTCTTAACTTATTTCAACTGGCGGGTGCACGAGTAGGGAATATGTGGGGACTACATGCAGGCAGGAAGACAGGAATTACCAGAACAAGTAAATAAATATAAACGGAGGGGCGGAATCACTAACTACTGATGACGGCTGCTATGTAGGCATATATCGCTCATCGCGATCCCCTGCACCTAACCACAAACGACCGAGAGAAGCATTGGCGATTTCAAGCCTTGGTCGCGGTTTGGCGAGCACTGGCGGGACTCGGTCCGCTTATCGATGCCATGCATCCCTTGGTGTGTCATCTCAGTGAGTGAGTGAGTGAGTAAGAGAGAGAGAGAGAGAGAGAGAGAGAGAGAGAGAGAGAGAGGGACTAACCGTCTTCGTTCTCTTTCGGGAAATAGTTTGTGGCTCCGATGGAGCCGGTTCTTTTCCAGTGCAAGCAAGTTGGTGGGTTGCTTATTTGGAGGAGGTGTACTTGGTGACGGCCTTGGTGCCTTCGGACACGGCGTGCTTGGCCAGCTCACCGGGCAGGAGGAGACGGACGGCCGTCTGGATCTCCCGACTGGTGATGGTGGAGCGCTTGTTGTAATGGGCCAGGCGAGAGGCCTCGGCGGCGATGCGCTCGAAGATGTCGTTCACGAAGGAGTTCATGATGGACATGGCCTTGGAGGAGACGCCGGTGTCGGGGTGGACCTGCTTGAGCACCTTGTAGATGTAGATAGGGTAGCGCTCCTTCCTCCTTCGCTTATTATTCTTGTCACCCTTGGCGATGGCCTTCTGGGCCTTGCCGGCCTTCTTGGCGGCATTTCCTGATGCTTTTTGGGGCATGTCTTCTTCTTCGTTCCCAGTCGGCGAGCGAATGTTTCCTGGCCGCACACTGATTCCCCCTTTATGGCGGCGCCGCTCGATCGGGATCGCGGGGACGCGAGGCAGCGCGCTCCCATTGGCGGGCTCGCCGGGCCGTCCCCGCCCTCCGATCCTGCGCTGCACTATATATAGGGCGAAAAAGCCGCGAAAGCAGGTATTCGCTCTCCGAGCCCACAGCAGAAGCGCAAGTCCACGCCCCCACCACTCACTGTCGACATGTCTGGACGCGGCAAGGGAGGAAAGGTGAAGTGGAAGTCAAAGTCCCGCTCCAGCCGTGCCGGCCTGCAGTTCCCCGTGGGCAGGATCCACCGTCTCCTGAGGAAGGGCAACTACGCCGAGCGCGTGGGCGCCGGCGCCCCCGTGTACCTGGCGGCCGTCATGGAGTACCTGGCCGCCGAGGTGCTCGAGCTGGCCGGCAACGCGGCCCGCGACAACAAGAAGACCCGCATCATCCCCCGCCACCTGCAGCTGGCCATCCGCAACGACGAGGAGCTGAACAAGCTCCTCTCCGGCGTCACCATTGCCCAGGGAGGTGTGCTGCCTAACATCCAGGCGGTGCTCCTGCCCAAGAAGACCGAGAAGAAGTAATCGCCCTCGGCCTTTCAGGGACGACAACAGTACCGTTTAATCCGGCTCCCCTTGGGAGCCACACCCTTTTCCAAAAAGAGACTTCTGGACACACACCCTCAACTACATAGTGACATTCCTAGGTCATTTCCTGCTGATATTACTAGGAAGAAGACCCTCAGTCATGACAACAATTAACAACCCCCACGTCTGGCAGGCTTCCCACACTTAGTTTGTTTGTTTGTTTTCTTCACGGCAGGTAAGGGACTCCTCTGCTGACAACGACGATAACAACAACCCACAAGACATAACATAACAAATAAAAAAAACGCAAAACAGAGCCGGGAGGTAGGTCGTTGAGACGATGATGGCCGTCGTGCAGATCAGATGCGGCGCTGCCCCCGCCGAGATGAAGTAGGTAGGTAGGTAGGTAGGTAGTAGCTGGGTGGGCTCCGACCCGCTGTGGCCTGTGGAGTAGGTCCGGAATGAGTAAAATGAATCAGTCAGTCACTCACTCACTGACGTCATGTATGATCCCCTGCCTCACCCGAGAAAGCATGCATCGGTTTGTACCTTCACCTTCACCTTCACACGGTATAGTTTAACCCAACCTAAACATCCGGCCTCACACACAGGTGCTAGGTAGACCCTGAGGAGAAGAAGAAAACGTTTGGGAGGGTAAGCTAAACTAAGCGCAAAACCACCAGGGCCAGCCAGCACAGACACTGCGATACAGGAGTCTCACCTCGCGCTAGCTAATAAGAATTAGAATTAGAATTAGAAGAACACACACACACACACACACACACACACACACAAAAAAAAAAAAAAAAAAAAAAAAAAAAAAAAAAAGTTTAAGGAGAACCACGCACATAGCTCCGCCGTAGGTTCCCCTAGCGGACAGGAACCCCACGAGTTGCTCTTTGGAATCTGTTTCTAACTCAAGTCTGGTGCTGAACATCATCTAGTAGCACTATGATCATCATCAGTGCTCTTATAAATAGCGTCAAACTACCTGTGCTATTAGCAAGCAGAGGAACACTGTCATACTTTTTTCATATTGCTTCCACTTAATAAGTAGTGGAATGTATGTAATCGTATTTACAATAATACGATATATATATATATATATATATATATATATATATATATATATATATATATATATATATATATATATATATATATATATATATATATATATATATATATATATATATATATAGTAATGACTACGTATTACGCATGATAACCATATGTATAGATGGAGAAAAATATATGCGGTTTATAATTTTGGCAAAATAGAAATATGAAAGAGACAAGTCAACAAAATAACATTATATTAGCTGGACCAAGTTGACATTTTATGATGAATATGTACTACACAGTATGTAATAACAGTAATAACTTTTCCTAGAAGGTCCAGACCACAGGTAATGCCAGTACATCGTGTTCACTTGGGTGACCATAAGGACTGCAAACATGGACCTTCTACAACGTGAAATACGTCTTGCCTCCATGGAACTGTACCATGCTCTTAGTTAATAATCATACTATCTATACATATACACGTACATAACACTCTAATATATAATACAGTGATGGGAGAAATAGGGAGGGACACAAGAGTGATGAGGGAGGCGAGAAGTTAGGGGGAGAAGAGGAGGGATAACGAGAGCGAGAAGGGGGAGTAGTTGTGGCTAGGAATAGTTTGGGAGGGTGCAGGGGGGGGGGCACACTTTCCTTCGAATGCGTCAACATGACTCGTCGGGTTTGTGTTATTTTTCACAAGTAAACTCGTCACATAAGACATATAGTAATGTGGTAGGTTAGCCATAAATTAGGTCCGGGTATTATAGGTAGTGTGCTGAAATATCATAGTGATCCAAAGATTCGTTTAGGAGATATTTGTATATGTATAGTAGGTGTTACGGGAGTTATGAATAGAGATCTTATATGATTTTTCTTCGGTAATCATTACACTTTTAACTCTGAACTTTTAGACTTTTTGAGGTAGATTCTTAGAATAAAAGCCTTAACAAGCAATTACTTCCCTCTATACCTCTCACATACAATAATGAAAATATATCTGTTCTGGTTGTAGGTATTAGAATATTTCAGTAACTATGAAAGAGTTGATAAAAGCGCTGTTAGATTTCATTTTTCCTCCCATATGCACAGGATGTAAAAACAAACTTGTTCAAGGAGAATGATTTATTTGTACCATTTGCTTGAGTAACAGATAATCCTATTACCAATCGTTTTGTAGATACAGCTACGATTACCTATGGTCTTGCATTAAAAAAAAAAAAAAAAAAAAAAAACAATTGGGGAGGTATTAGGAGTTGAGTATGGCAATATTTTTGTATTAACATCCAGCTATTTCAGTGATAGATGAAATAATACTTATTCCATTGCACAGGCAAATATTGCAGGAAAGACACTATAATCCAAGTGATTATTTTCGCTAAAGGACTTTCAGAATCACTAAAAAGAGACAGTCATCTAACATATGTAAAAAGAAATCGCAATACTCCATCCCAAGCAAAACCCCCCCCAAAAAGGAAAGCCAACACGCATTACAAACCTCAACAAACTAAGAACAAAACTCCCACAACAAAACTAACTAACAAGTTAGCTTGCAACAAACAAACGAGCTAGCTCCCTAATTAGCTTTTTTGCTAGTTAGTTAGTTAGTTAGTTAGTTAGTTTGTTTGTTTGTTTGTTTGCTAGTTAGCTTGTTATTTTGTTTGTTTGCTAGCTAGCTACCTTGTTTGTTTGTTAGTTAGTTAGTTAGTTAGTTAGTTAGTTAGTTAGTTAGTTAGTTAGTTAGTTTGTTTGTTTGTTTGTTTGTTTGTTTGTTTGTTTGCTAGCTAGCTTGTTTGCTTGCTTGCTAGCTAGCTAGCTAGCTAGTGAGTTTGTTTGTTTGTTTGTTTGCTAGTTAGCTTGTTATTTTGTTTTTTTGCTAGCTAGCTACCTTGTTTGTTTGTTTGCTAGCTAGCTAGTGAGTTTGTTTGTTTGTTTGTTTGTTTGTTTGTTTGTTTGTTTGCTAGCTAGCTAGTTTGTCTTTTAGTTTGTTAGCTAGCTAGTTTTGTGTTTGTCTGTTAGCTAGCCCGTTCGCTTTAATTGGCAGGCAGGCAGGCAGGCAGGCAGGCAGGCACACCTATTTACATGCCGGCACACCTACTTTCATAGAAACGTATTTGCAGCTTTTTAGTCATCCACCTGTCTACTGTTGGGCATGTAGACGCTTGCCCAGGGTTCCGGCGGGCTACTCGGTGGCGGGGCTGGTTCAACGTATCTGAAAAAGCGGGTCCAGTAAGAGAGGGCGCAACGTTATGATGAGGACGACAACGAGAAACAGGAAGAACAAGAAGAAGAAGAAGAAGAAGAAGAAGAAGAAGAAGAAGAAGAAGAAGAAGAAGAAGAAGAAGAAGAAGAAGAAGAAGAAGAAGAAGAAGAAGAAGAAGAAGAAGAAGAAGAAGAAGAAGAAGAAGAAGAAGAAGAAGAAGAAGAAGAAGAAGGAGGAGGAGGAGGAGGAGGAGGAGGAGGAGGAGGAGGAGGAGGAGGAGGAGATTCCCACTTCCTCAGCCGTTCCCTTTCAAAGGTCGCTCTGAGCTTGTCCATCACCCTCTAACCCTTCCCTTTCTTTCCTACACACTCCTGCACATTCCAAGAGACAATAGAAGGTGGATCAAGAAGGGAGGCTTCTTTCTCTCTGTCTATATATTTGCCGTCTTTCTCTTGTTCTCCTCCTTTTGTTCTTTCTCTTTCTTTCTTAACCTTTCTATGTCATTCTTCCTCTCTTTCTTTTCCTCTTCCCGTCCAGACGTCGCTTTGTTTTGTCTATATATTTTCCAATATAGTTTTCTCTCTCTCTCTCTCTCTCTCTCTCTCTCTCTCTCTCTCTCTCTCTCTCTCTCTCTCTCTCTCTCTCTCTCTCTTTTCATAAATATGCTGTTACTGATTTTACAAAGAATTGACAGGGACAGGGAAATTATGGCAAATGATGTTTCTGTAAGAACTGAAACAAACAAATTGGAGCTTCCTAGTGGCAAATGAGGTGGATGGGGAGCAGTGGGCGGAGGTGTGAACCATCATTAGGCAGGAGGGAGGGAGGGAGGGAAAAGATGGGATTGAGGAAACAAACAAACTAGTGTCAAATGAGGTGGATGGGGAGCAGTGGGCGGAGGTGTGAACCATCATTAGGCAGGAGGGAGGGAGGGAGGGAGGGAGGGAGGAAACAGAAAGAAAGAAAGAAAGAAAGAAAGACAGAAAGAAAGAAAGAAAGAAAAAAAGGAAATATAACTGAAGTAAAAAGTGTGCTACTATTCTCTTAGTGAATAAGAATGTGGACCTCAAAGAGGTCCGGGGTGGGTGGGTTAGGTCGGGCTCGCTCAGGCAGCGGCATTAACCACCGAAGCCGTACAGGGTGCGGCCCTGGCGTTTGAGGGCGTACACCACGTCCATGGCGGTGACGGTCTTGCGCTTGGCGTGCTCAGTGTAGGTGACGGCATCCCTGATGACGTTCTCCAGGAACACCTTGAGCACACCACGGGTCTCTTCGTAGATGAGCCCGGAGATGCGCTTCACACCGCCACGGCGCGCCAGACGACGGATGGCCGGCTTGGTGATGCCCTGGATGTTGTCCCGAAGAACCTTGCGGTGACGCTTGGCGCCTCCCTTTCCGAGTCCCTTGCCTCCCTTGCCGCGGCCAGTCATGGTTCAGGTGGGTAGCTCAACAGTGGAGTGAGTGTTGGGCTGCTTTGCTTTAATAGTTTATTGATAACTTTTACATAAGATACAAAAATAAAAATAAACATGAAAATTACAAAAATAAGCGGTTACCAAAGCAGGCTCTAAACAAGCAGCCTGCCCGATGTACGATACATAGTTGGCACTAGTTACAATTGGACAAGATTACACATGGATGAAATGTCTTTTATTCAGTGGTCACCGGCGTAGTAGCTTTCGAGCTCAGCGTCGGTGAGGTCTCTGTCTGCGTTGAGGAACAAGTCGTCGTCCACGTCTCCGACGTCGACCTCGTCCTCCGAGACGTCTTCCTCCTCGTAAGTCGCCCACTCAACCTCCTGCCTGTGGTCGAAGTGACGTGGGGGGTTACCCAGTGGGCGGGCCGTGCGGATGGAGGCTGGGAGCGGCTTCCCTTCACGGAGTGTCCTCCTCACTAAGGGGAGGGCTGTCTCGTGCGGGATCCTCTCGAACCTAGCCTCCTCCTCTTGTTCAGTGAGGTGCTCGTAGCGGATCAGGAGATCCACCAACTCGCCCTCACTGAAATTGTAGGTCCGTGGGGTCTGGGTCGCCTGGCAGCTGCCGGGGGCCTCGCGGGGTGCTGGCTCCACTGCAGTCGCCGGCGCGTCCACCGTCTCGAGTGTCTGGTCCCTGGTCCTCTTTTTCTTCTTCGGCGCGGGTACATCCTGGGACACTACTGGGGGTGTCACCTCGGCGGTCGCCGCAGCCGTCTCCGTTCTCGTCGGCCGTGGTGGGTCCACCTCCATCTCCCTGGCGGGAGACTTTGGTGTCGGGACGCTCAGTTCCGTGGGTCCCGTCCTCCTCTTCCGTCTGCGGCGCCTGTTGGGCTGCCATTGCTTGCTTTAATAGTTTATTGGTAACATTTACATAAGAATTACAGAAAAAATAAACATGAAAAATTACAAAAATAATCAGCTACCAAAGCAGGCTCTAAACTAGCAGCCTGCCCGATGTACAGTACATACATTACATTTGATACAAAGTTCACAGAATTACACGTGGGGGGAGATGTCTTTTTATTCAATGGTCACCGGCGTAGTAGCTTTCAAGCTCCGCGTCGGTGAGGTCTCTGTCTTCGTTGAGGAAGAAGTCGTCGTCCACTTCTACGACATCGACATCATCCTCCGAGACGGCATCCTCCTCGTATGTCGCCCACTCAACCTCCTGTTTGTGGTCGAAGTGGCTTGGTAGGTTAGCCAGTGGGCGGGCCGTGCGGATGGACTCAGGGAGCGGCTTCCCTTCACGGAGTGCCCTCCTCACTAGGGGGAGGGCTGTCTCGTGCGGGATCCTCTCGAACCTGGCCTCCTCCTCTTGCTCAGTGAGGTGCTCGTAGCGGATCAGAAGATCCACCAGCTCGCCCTCACTGAAGGTGTAGATCCGTGGGGTCTGGGTCGCCTGGCAGCTACCGGGGGCCTCGCGGGGTGCTGGCTCCTCCGTAGTCGTCGGCGCGTCCCTCGTCTCAGGTGTCTGGTCCCTGGTCCTCTTTTTCTTCTTGCTGGCGGGTACCTCCGGGGACACAGCTGGGGGTGTCACCTCAGCGGTCACCGCTGCAGTCTCCGTCCTCGTTAGACGTGGTGGGTCCACCTCCATCTCCCTAGCGGGAGGCTTTGGTGTCGGGACGCTCTGCTCCGTGGGTCCCGCCTTCCTCCTCCGTCTGCGGCGCCTCCTCTTCCGTCCTTCTCCGTGGGGTGTCGTCCTTTCCTCAGTGGGCGGCTGCATAGGCCGCGCTGCTGCCGGGTCCGCCGAAGACGTCGTCCTCCGCAGCTTAGCACCCGGGATTCTGCAGAGCCGAGCGGGGCACCTGCGGTTCCAGGCATGGTGCCCGGAACTGCAGTTCGGGCACACAGCCATCGGGCGCGCCACACCTTCGCGAAGACGGCGAACGCAATCCCTCGTGGCGTGGTCCCCGCTGCACACGCCGCACAGCTCCTCCGTCCTGGTACACTGCCGCTGCCTGTGGCCGAAGGCCTGGCACTTGTAACAGCGCACAGGCTCCGGCACATAGCGGCGGCAGGTAAAACGTCCCCAGCAACCGAGGTCCAGCGAGGCGGGGACACGTCCCCGCAGCGTCAGCTGCACGCTCCGGGTGGGCAGGCGTCGTCCGTGGCCGGCGTTGTAGTGGCACCTCACTGCAGCTGCAACGCAGGGGTGCGCCAACACCGGGTCCAGTGGGAGGTGGGTAGGGTACCCAAGCAGGATACCCTTCACCGCCGCCTCCTTTTTCTCCAGGGTAATGCCGCGGGTTCGTCCTGCAGCAATCTCGTCCAGGGTGGTGGCGTGGTCCCAGTCCCACGCACGGATGAGGAAGTCCCCCGCGCGGGAGACCGTCACCCGGAGTCGCAGCTTCCGCTCGTCCTCCATCCACCGAATGGCCTGGTAGTGGGTGCTGAAGTCCGAAGACACCAGCCTCCACTCCGGCAGGGGTCCGCTCGACCGGTCCTCCCCGCCGTCCTCGTGAAGCGTCCGCCTTCGGGCCCGCTTGCTCTGCACGCGGGTCCATCCGTCCCCGTCGTCAGGAGCAGACTCCGTGGGCCGCTTCCGTCTTGCCGCCATAGCAGAGGCGGGAGCTGAAAGCTCAACCGGGCCGTCTGCAGGGGCAAGTCAGGGAGAGCAGCAGTGAGGAGAGAGGGTCTGCACTCACTGCTGTCTGCGCCGGAACTGTTGTTGTTGGGCTGCCACAGCGTTCGCTCTATATATGCAGAGCCAGAGGCGGCGGTGGTGGGTCTTTGGGCGATAGGCTGGCTCCTGCCGTCTACTTCCGGACGGCCCAGTGACGTTGGGTGAGCCTCCACACGGTACTAGGCTCTAGCATATGCAGACAGCTCCAAGAGACCCCTAAATTCCTCCAATAGGGCTAGATAGATGCACTGCCTGACGGGGGCGGGCAAGCGCGGGACTAGGAGGCGGCGCACGCGCAGGACGCGGCGGACCGGACCACCGCTCCTCCCCCGGCCGCCAAAACTATAAAAACCAGAAACGGCTGGCAGACTCAACTGTTCTGTTCGTCCGTAGCCATGGCCCGTACCAAGCAGACTGCCAGGAAATCCACCGGTGGCAAGGCGCCCCGCAAGCAGCTGGCCACCAAGGCCGCTCGCAAGTCGGCCCCGGCCACCGGAGGAGTCAAGAAGCCTCACCGCTACAGGCCCGGGACCGTGGCCCTCCGTGAGATCCGCCGCTACCAGAAGAGCACCGAGCTCCTCATCAGGAAGCTGCCCTTCCAGCGTCTGGTGCGCGAGATCGCCCAGGATTTCAAGACCGATCTCCGCTTCCAGTCCTCTGCCGTCATGGCTCTGCAGGAAGCCTCCGAGGCCTACCTCGTCGGTCTCTTCGAGGACACCAACCTCTGCGCCATCCACGCCAAGCGTGTCACCATCATGCCAAAGGACATCCAGCTGGCCCGTCGCATTCGCGGCGAGCGTGCCTAAGCGTCTGAGTACTACAATCTGCTCACACTATATCTAGGCCCTTTTCAGGGCCAAAGTCACTTTCCGGGAGAGAGTTTAGACAGACACTGGGGCGGGCAGGGGGGGAGGATCACTGGCTTGTTGCCTTTCCCACATATCCTTCTGCTTCATAATCTCATATCAATTGATTGGGGGGCTTTGATTTCTCTCTTAACTTATTTCAACTGGCGGGTGCACGAGTAGGGAATATGTGGGGACTACATGCAGGCAGGAAGACAGGAATTACCAGAACAAGTAAATAAATATAAACGGAGGGGCGGAATCACTAACTACTGATGACGGCTGCTATGTATACGCATATATCGCTCATCGCGATCCCCTGCACCTAACCACAAACGACCGAGAGAAGCATTGGCGATTTCAAGCCTTGGTCGCGGTTTGGCGAGCACTGGCGGGACTCGGTCCGCTTATCGATGCCATGCATCCCTTGGTGGGTCAGCTCAGTGAGTGAGTGAGTGAGTAAGAGAGAGAGAGAGAGAGAGAGAGAGAGAGAGAGAGAGAGAGAGAGAGAGGGACTAACCGTCTTCGTTCTCTTTCGGGAAATAGTTTGTGGCTCCGATGGAGCCGGTTCTTTTCCAGTGCAAGCAAGTTGGTGGGTTGCTTATTTGGAGGAGGTGTACTTGGTGACGGCCTTGGTGCCTTCGGACACGGCGTGCTTGGCCAGCTCACCGGGCAGGAGGAGACGGACGGCCGTCTGGATCTCCCGACTGGTGATGGTGGAGCGCTTGTTGTAATGGGCCAGGCGAGAGGCCTCGGCGGCGATGCGCTCGAAGATGTCGTTCACGAAGGAGTTCATGATGGACATGGCCTTGGAGGAGACGCCGGTGTCGGGGTGGACCTGCTTGAGCACCTTGTAGATGTAGATGGAGTAGCTCTCCTTCCTCCTGCGCTTCTTCTTCTTGTCACCCTTGGCGATGGCCTTCTGGGCCTTGCCGGCCTTCTTGGCGGCCTTTCCTGATGCTTTGGGGGGCATGTCTGCTTCTTCGTTCCCAGACGGCGAGCGAATGTTGCCGGGCCAAATTCAAATTCAAATTCAAATATTTATTAGAACAGATTGGGGGAAATTACAGAGGAGGGGGGGGGTGCACATACAAGGTTATATAAAGATATAAGTATACATATCCCTACACGGCCTAGTATGTACAGGGAGAAAAGTTTTGGAAAAAACAGAAATAAAGGAGGAGGTAGAAAGTTGCCGAGCGGTTACGGCACTGCTATTTTTTGTATAGAGGTTGAAAAGTCGAGGGTAGGAGTAAACATTTTAGGGGAAGAAACGGGAATGAGGGCTACAATGGCTTACCAGCCTCCCTTATACACATAATGTTGATCGCGGGGTGACTACATTATTAGCGATTTACATAATTAATAAAATAAAAGAAATAGATAAAATAAATGTTAACATCAATTTTGCCGTTTTACAGTTATACGATTAAAATATGGCTACATAACACGGGAAAATACATCGATAAGTGGAAATTACCTGACACAGACACATACATATACAGATACTGACATAGACGGACACATATACATACAGTGATACATACATACTTAGCATAGATATACACACATACATATACCTATACATACAAATACAAATACAGACATGGAGAGATTCATATACACACACAGACCCATATATATAAATATGTATATAAATGGGAAGATCGGCGAGGAATACGGTGTTATGAGTAAGGAAGGGGGCGTGAGTGTGAAAGTTAAAATCGGGGGTCGGGATCATGGTTCGCCTCCAAGGCTAGGAGACTCCGCGGAAACCACGGATGACTCCTGCCTGGGGCTTCTCTGTGGAGGTCCCGAAGGGTCCGGAACTGCTCCCAGCCCTCCGTCTCCATCCGGGTCCATATACTGACCGACATCTGATGGAGCAGGATATTTAGGGGAGGAATGTTAGCTTCTTCGTGGAGGGAACGCGTGGTTCTGAAATTATCCCACCTTACGCTGAGGGCAAAGCGTAGCGCCGCGTTCTGCACCTTCTGGAGCCGACCAAGGGCCGTCGCACTAAGCCCATGGATGGGAATGGGCGGGTAAGTGAGGACAGGGATCACCAAGGATTTAACGAGATGCAGTTTTATCCTGGGTTCGAGATCCCGGAAGCGATACAACATGGTCAGCGCCGCCCGCGCCCGCGCCGTCCTCTCGGTGACGTGGGGGGTGAACCCATGCCGGGAGATCTTAAGACCGAGAAGACGTCCCTGAGCGCTGAAGTCGACGAGTTCGTCGTCTACAATGAGCGGGGCGGGGTTTCTGGTCGCCAAAGGGATGACGGTAAACTTCGCCATGTTCGTTCGTATATGCCAGGCCTTCTCGAAGGCTCCGACCCTGGTGATCTCACTTGCCGTGCGGGCATTTAGCATCTCACGAGAGCGTCCTGGGTAGGGCACCACTTGGGACACGTCGTCCGCATACAGTATGTTAAGCCCAGTGATGGAGTCTGGGCAGTCGCTGGTGAAGATGGAGTACAGCGTTGGGGAGAGTACACTCCCCTGCGGGACGCCGGTCTCCAGAGGGAAGGCGGGGCCGACGAGGCCGCCGACCCGGATCCGTGCTGTCCTATCCATCAAGAAGTCGCACAAAATGCGCTCGACCGGGGGTGGGAGCCCCAGATGTAGCATCTTGTACTGGAGTCCAAGATGCCACACTTTGTCGAACGCCTTGCTGACGTCTCGGAGAACAAGGTTGCATCGAGATCCGGATGCTAGGTTGATGGCAACCGTTTCCGTCGCCAACGCGATAGCGTGGACGGATTCCCCCCTTTATGGCGGCGCCGCTCGATCGGGATCGCGGGGACGCGAGGCAGCACGCGCTCCCATTGGCGGGCTCGCCGGGCCGTCCCCGCCCTCCGATCCTGCGCTGCACTATATATAGGGCGAAAAAGCCGCGAAAGCAGGTATTCGCTCTCCGAGCCCACAGCAGAAGCGCAAGTCCACGCCCCCACCACTCACTGTCGACATGTCTGGACGCGGCAAGGGAGGAAAGGTGAAGGGGAAGTCAAAGTCCCGCTCCAGCCGTGCCGGCCTGCAGTTCCCCGTGGGCAGGATCCACCGTCTCCTGAGGAAGGGCAACTACGCCGAGCGCGTGGGCGCCGGCGCCCCCGTGTACCTGGCGGCCGTCATGGAGTACCTGGCCGCCGAGGTGCTCGAGCTGGCCGGCAACGCGGCCCGCGACAACAAGAAGACCCGCATCATCCCCCGCCACCTGCAGCTGGCCATCCGCAACGACGAGGAGCTGAACAAGCTCCTCTCCGGCGTCACCATTGCCCAGGGAGGTGTGCTGCCTAACATCCAGGCGGTGCTCCTGCCCAAGAAGACCGAGAAGAAGTAATCGCCCTCGGCCTTTCAGGGACGACAACAGTACCGTTTAATCCTCCCCTTGGGAGCCACACCCTTTCCAAAAAGAGAGACTTCTGGACACACAACATAAACTAAATAGTGAAATTCATAGGTAAATTCCTTCTGATATTACTAGGAAGAAGACCATCAGTCATGACAACAATTAACAACCCCCACGTCTGGCAGGCTTCCCACACTTAGTTTGTTTGTTTGTTTTCTTCACGGCAGGTAAGGGACTCCTCTGCTGACAACGACGATAACAACAACCCACAAGACATAACATAACAAATAAAAAAAAAACGCAAAACAGAGCCGGGAGGTAGGTCGTTGAGACGATGATGGCCGTCGTGCAGATCAGATGCGGCGCTGCCCCCGCCGAGATGAAGTAGGTAGGTAGGTAGGTAGTAGCTGGGTGGGCTCCGACCCGCTGTGGCCTGTGGAGTAGGTCCGGAATGAGTTAAATGAATCAGTCAGTCAGTCACTCTCTGACGTAATGTTTGATCCGCTGCCTCACCCGAGAAAGCATGCATCGGTTTGTACCTTCACCTTCACCTTCACACGGTATAGTTTAACCCAACCTAAACATCCGGCCTCACACACAGGTGCTAGGTGGCGAGGTAGACCCTGAGGAGAAGAAGAAAACGTTTGGGAGGGTAAGCTAAACTAAGCGCAAAACCACCAGGGCCAGCCAGCACAGACACTGCGATACAGGAGTCTCACCTCGCGCTAGCTAATAAGAATTAGAATTAGAATTAGAAGAACACACACACACACACACACACACACACACACACAAAAAAAAAAAAAAAAAAAAAAAGAGTTTAAGGAGAACCACGCACATAGCTCCGCCGTAGGTTCCCCTAGCGGACAGGAACCCCACGAGTTGCTCTTTGGAATCTGTTTCTAACTCAAGTCTGGTGCTGAACATCATCTAGTAGCACTATGATCATCAGCAGTGCTCTTATAAATAGCGTCAAACTACCTGTGCTATTAGCAAAAGGAACACTGTCATACTTTTTCATATTGCTTCCACTTAATAAGTAGTGGAATGTATGTAATCGTATTTACAATATATACGATATATATATATATATATATATATATATATATATATATATATATATATATATATATATATATATATATATATATATATATATATATATATATATATATATATAGTAATGACTACGTATTACGCATGATAACCATATGTATAGATGGAGAAAAATATATGCGGTTTATAATTTTGGCAAAATAGAAATATGAAAGAGACAAGTCAACAAAATAACATTATATTAGCTGGACCAAGTTGACATTTTATGATGAATATGTACTACACAGTATGTAATAACAGTAATAACTTTTCCTAGAAGGTCCAGACCACAGGTAATGCCAGTACATCGTGTTCACTTGGGTGACCATAAGGACTGCAAACATGGACCTTCTACAACGTGAAATACGTCTTGCCTCCATGGAACTGTACCATGCTCTTAGTTAATAATCATACTATCTATACATATACACGTACATAACACTCTAATATATAATACAGTGATGGGAGAAATAGGGAGGGACACAAGAGTGATGAGGGAGGCGAGAAGTTAGGGGGAGAAGAGGAGGGATAACGAGAGCGAGAAGGGGGAGTAGTTGTGGCTAGGAATAGTTTGGGAGGGTGCAGGGGGGGGGCACACTTTCCTTCGAATGCGTCAACATGACTCGTCGGGTTTGTGTTATTTTTCACAAGTAAACTCGTCACATAAGACATATAGTAATGTGGTAGGTTAGCCATAAATTAGGTCCGGGTATTATAGGTAGTGTGCTGAAATATCATAGTGATCCAAAGATTCGTTTAGGAGATATTTGTATATGTATAGTAGGTGTTACGGGAGTTATGAATAGAGATCTTATATGATTTTTCTACTTCGGTAATCATTACACTTTTAACTCTGAACTTTTTAGACTTTTTTGAGGTAGATTCTTAGAATAAAAGCCTTAACAAGCAATTACTTCCTCTATACCTCTCACATTCAATAATGTATCTATATGGGTTCTGGTTGTAGGTATTAGAATATTTCAGTATACATGATAGAGTTGATAAAAGCGCTGTTAGATTTCATTTTCCTCCCATATGCACAGGATGTAAAACAAACTTGTTCAAGGAGAATGATTTATTTGTACCATTTGCTTGAGTAACAGATAATCCTATTACCAATCGTTTTGTAGATACAGCTACGATTACCTATGGTCTTGCATTAAAAAAAAAAAAAAAAAAAAAAAACAATTGGGGAGGTATTAGGAGTTGAGTATGGCAATATTTTTGTATTAACATCCAGCTATTTCAGTGATAGATGAAATAATACTTATTCCATTGCACAGGCAAATATTGCAGGAAAGACACTATAATCCAAGTGATTATTTTCGCTAAAGGACTTTCAGAATCACTAAAAAGAGACAGTCATCTAACATATGTAAAAAGAAATCGCAATACTCCATCCCAAGCAAACCCCCCCCAAAAAAGGAAAGCCAACACGCATTACAAACCTCAACAAACTAAGAACAAAACTCCCACAACAAAACTAACTAACAAGTTAGCTTGCAACAAACAAACGAGCTAGCTCCCTAATTAGCTTTTTTGCTAGTTAGTTAGTTAGTTAGTTAGTTAGTTAGTTTGTTTGTTTGTTTGTTTGTTTGTTTGCTAGTTAGCTTGTTATTTTGTTTGTTTGCTAGCTAGCTACCTTGTTTGTTAGTTAGTTAGTTAGTTAGTTAGTTAGTTAGTTAGTTAGTTAGTTAGTTAGTTAGTTAGTTAGTTAGTTAGTTAGTTAGTTAGTTAGTTTGTTTGTTTGTTTGTTTGTTTGTTTGTTTGCTAGCTAGCTTGTTTGCTTGCTTGCTAGCTAGCTAGCTAGCTAGTGAGTTTGTTTGTTTGTTTGTTTGCTAGTTAGCTTGTTATTTTGTTTTTTTGCTAGCTAGCTACCTTGTTTGTTTGTTTGTTTGTTTGTTTGTTTGCTAACTAGCTAGTGAGTTTGTTTGTTTGTTTGTTTGTTTGTTTGTTTGTTTGCTAGCTAGCTAGTTTGTCTTTTAGTTTGTTAGCTAGCTAGTTTTGTGTTTGTCTGTTAGCTAGCCCGTTCGCTTTAATTGGCAGGCAGGCAGGCAGGCAGGCAGGCAGGCACACCTATATACATGCCGGCACACCTACTTTCATAGAAACGTATTTGCAGCTTTTTAGTCATCCACCTGTCTACTGTTGGGCATGTAGACGCTTGCCCAGGGTTCCGGCGGGCTACTCGGTGGCGGGGCTGGTTCAACGTATCTGAAAAAGCGGGTCCAGTAAGAGAGGGCGCAACGTTATGATGAGGACGACAACGAGAAACAAGAAGAAGAAGAAGAAGAAGAAGAAGAAGAAGAAGAAGAAGAAGAAGAAGAAGAAGAAGAAGAAGAAGAAGAAGAAGAAGAAGAAGAAGAAGAAGAAGAAGAAGAAGAAGAAGAAGAAGAAGAAGAAGAAGAAGAAGAAGAAGGAGGAGGAGGAGGAGGAGGAGGAGGAGGAGGAGGAGGAGGAGGAGGAGGAGGAGGAGGAGATTCCACTTCCTCAGCCTTTCCCTTTCAAATGTCGCTCTGAGCTGTTCCCTCACCCTCTAACCCTACCCTTGCTTTCCTACACACTCCTGCACATTCCAAGAGACAATAGAAGGAGTGGATCAAGAAGGGGAGGCTTCTTTCTCTCTGTCTATATATTTGCCGTCTTTCTCTGTTTCTCCTCCTTTTTTTCTTTGTCTTTCTTTCTTAACCTTTCTATGTCATTCTTCCTCTCTTTCTTTTCCTCTTCCCGTCCAGACGTCGCTTTGTTTTGTCTATATATTTTCCAATATATTTTTCTCTCTCTCTCTCTCTCTCTCTCTCTCTCTCTCTCTCTCTCTCTCTCTCTCTCTCTCTCTCTCTCTCTCTCTCTCTCTCTCTCTCTCTCTTTTCATAAATATCCTGTTACTGATTTTACAAAGAATTGACAGGGACAGGGGAAATTATGGCAAAATGATGTTTCTGTAAGAACTGAAACAAACAAATTGGAGCTTCCTAGTGGCAAATGAGGTGGATGGGGAGCAGTGGGCGGAGGTGTGAACCATCATTAGGCAGGAGGGAGGGAGGGAGGGAGGGAGGGAAAAGATGGGATTGAGGAAACAAACAAACTAGTGTCAAATGAGGTGGATGGGGAGCAGTGGGCGGAGGTGTGAACCATCATTAGGCAGGAGGGAGGGAGGGAGGGAGGGAGGAAACAGAAAGAAAGAAAGAAAGAAAGAAAGAAAGAAAGAAAGAAAGAAAAAAAGGAAATATAACTGAAGTAAAATGTGTGCTACTATTCTCTTAGTGAATAAGAATGTGGACCTCAAAGAGGTCCGGGGTGGGGGGGTTAGGTCGGGCTCGCTCAGGCAGCGGCATTAACCACCGAAGCCGTACAGGGTGCGGCCCTGGCGTTTGAGGGCGTACACCACGTCCATGGCGGTGACGGTCTTGCGCTTGGCGTGCTCAGTGTAGGTGACGGCATCCCTGATGACGTTCTCCAGGAACACCTTGAGCACACCACGGGTCTCTTCGTAGATGAGCCCGGAGATGCGCTTCACACCGCCACGGCGCGCCAGACGACGGATGGCCGGCTTGGTGATGCCCTGGATGTTGTCCCGAAGAACCTTGCGGTGACGCTTGGCGCCTCCCTTTCCGAGTCCCTTGCCTCCCTTGCCGCGGCCAGTCATGGTTCAGGTGGGTAGCTCAACAGTGGAGTGAGTGTTGGGCTGCCACAGCGTTCGCTCTATATGCAGAGCCAGAGGCGGCGGTGGTGGGTCTTTGGGCGATAGGCTGGCTCCTGCCGTCTACTTCCGGACGGCCCAGTGACGTTGGGTGAGCCTCCACACGGTACTAGGCTCTAGCATATGCAGACAGCTCCAAGAGACCCCTAAATTCCTCCAATAGGGCTAGATAGATGCACTGCCTGACGGGGGCGGGCAAGCGCGGGACTAGGAGGCGGCGCACGCGCAGGACGCGGCGGACCGGACCACCGCTCCTCCCCCGGCCGCCAAAACTATAAAAACCAGAAACGGCTGGCAGACTCAACTGTTCTGTTCGTCCGTAGCCATGGCCCGTACCAAGCAGACTGCCAGGAAATCCACCGGTGGCAAGGCGCCCCGCAAGCAGCTGGCCACCAAGGCCGCTCGCAAGTCGGCCCCGGCCACCGGAGGAGTCAAAGCCTCACCGCTACAGGCCCGGGACCGTGGCCTCCGTGAGATCCGCCGCTACCAGAAGAGCACCGAGCTCCTCATCAGGAAGCTGCCCTTCCAGCGTCTGGTGCGCGAGATCGCCCAGGATTTCAAGACCGATCTCCGCTTCCAGTCCTCTGCCGTCATGGCTCTGCAGGAAGCCTCCGAGGCCTACCTCGTCGGTCTCTTCGAGGACACCAACCTCTGCGCCATCCACGCCAAGCGTGTCACCATCATGCCAAAGGACATCCAGCTGGCCCGTCGCATTCGCGGCGAGCGTGCCTAAGCGGGCGTTGCCCGTCTGAGTACTACAATCTGCTCACACTATATCTAGGCCCTTTTCAGGGCCAAAGTCACTTTCCGGGAGAGAGTTTAGACAGACACTGGGGCGGGCAGGGGGGGAGGAGGATCACTGGCTTGTTGCCTTTCCCACATATCCTTCTGCTTCATAATCTCATATCAATTGATTGGGGGGCTTTGATTTCTCTCTTAACTTATTTCAACTGGCGGGTGCACGAGTAGGGAATATGTGGGGACTACATGCAGGCAGGAAGACAGGAATTACCAGAACAAGTAAATAAATATAAACGGAGGGGCGGAATCACTAACTACTGATGACGGCTGCTATGTATACGCATATATCGCTCATCGCGATCCCCTGCACCTAACCACAAACGACCGAGAGAAGCATTGGCGATTTCAAGCCTTGGTCGCGGTTTGGCGAGCACTGGCGGGACTCGGTCCGCTTATCGATGCCATGCATCCCTTGGTGGGTCAGCTCAGTGAGTGAGTGAGTGAGTAAGAGAGAGAGAGAGCGCGGGAGGGACTAACCGTCTTCGTTCTCTTTCGGGAAATAGTTTGTGGCTCCGATGGAGCCGGTTCTTTTCCAGTGCAAGCAAGTTGGTGGGTTGCTTATTTGGAGGAGGTGTACTTGGTGACGGCCTTGGTGCCTTCGGACACGGCGTGCTTGGCCAGCTCACCGGGCAGGAGGAGACGGACGGCCGTCTGGATCTCCCGACTGGTGATGGTGGAGCGCTTGTTGTAATGGGCCAGGCGAGAGGCCTCGGCGGCGATGCGCTCGAAGATGTCGTTCACGAAGGAGTTCATGATGGACATGGCCTTGGAGGAGACGCCGGTGTCGGGGTGGACCTGCTTGAGCACCTTGTAGATGTAGATCGAGTAGCTCTCCTTCCTCCTGCGCTTCTTCTTCTTGTCACCCTTGGCGATGGCCTTCTGGGCCTTGCCAGCCTTCTTGGCGGCCTTTCCTGATGCTTTGGGGGGCATGTCTGCTTCTTCGTTCCCAGACGGCGAGCGAATGTTGCCGGGCCGCGCCCGGATTCCCCCTTTATGGCGGCGCCGCTCGCTCGGGATCGCGGGGACGCGAGGCAGCACCCGCTCCCATTGGCAGGCTCGCCGGGCCGTCCCCGCCCTCCGATCCTGCGCTGCACTATATATAGGGCGAAAAAGCCGCGAAAGCAGGTATTCGCTCTCCGAGCCCACAGCACAAGCGCAAGTCCACGCCCCCACCACTCACTGTCGACATGTCTGGACGCGGCAAGGGAGGAAAGGTGAAGGGGAAGGGAAGTCAAAGTCCCGCTCCAGCCGTGCCGGCCTGCAGTTCCCCGTGGGCAGGATCCACCGTCTCCTGAGGAAGGGCAACTACGCCGAGCGCGTGGGCGCCGGCGCCCCCGTGTACCTGGCGGCCGTCATGGAGTACCTGGCCGCCGAGGTGCTCGAGCTGGCCGGCAACGCGGCCCGCGACAACAAGAAGACCCGCATCATCCCCCGCCACCTGCAGCTGGCCATCCGCAACGACGAGGAGCTGAACAAGCTCCTCTCCGGCGTCACCATTGCCCAGGGAGGTGTGCTGCCTAACATCCAGGCGGTGCTCCTGCCCAAGAAGACCGAGAAGAAGTAATCGCCCTCGGCCTTTCAGTACCGTTTAATCCGGCTCCCCTTGGGAGCCACACCCTTTTCCAAAAAGAGACTTCTGGACACACACCCTCAACTACATAGTGACATTCCTAGGTCAATTCCTGCTGATATTACTAGGAACAAGACCCTCAGTCATGACAACAATTAACCCTTTAGCAGCGAGGGCCTTGATTCTGAATGCTCCCTCTAAGCGAGTTAATTTTGAAAAATATCACTAACGCAAATCATTATATAACACATATCAACGCACTCGTCA
Organism: Eriocheir sinensis; assembly: GCF_024679095.1. NCBI lineage: Eukaryota > Metazoa > Arthropoda > Malacostraca > Decapoda > Varunidae > Eriocheir > Eriocheir sinensis. The sequence continues at coordinate 561,431 of NW_026111865.1, read as the reverse complement.
TCAGTTTCTGCAGCCTCCAAAAATATTTACCTCTACTAAAGTACTTTATTAATCACTTAATAATACGTATAAATTACAGCGCGCCAGTAACTCTCCGTAGGCGTTCGACAGGTGGTCTAAAGAAAACGAGCCCGTTTTGAGGGAGACGTAAATAAGGATAAATAAATATATTCCTCATGAGAGGTCCTGACATCTGGTGACAGTCCTCGGAACCTCAACCTTCTCGCCTTGCTCCCAAGGGTTTAGCTGAACCTCTCTCTCTCTCTCTCTCTCTCTCTCTCTCTCTCTCTCTCTCTCTCTCTCTCTCTCATTATTCATACAATTCTAACGACTAATAAGCCATGGCAAGATTCAAAAGATATTTGTGTGTGTGTGGGTGGGGGGGGGGACCCATTCATTATTATTTATTTTTACTGACCGAACAAATTCCTGCACTTGGATCCTTGAATTTCTTTTTTGGAGACGGCGTTGTGAAAGGCCCCTCGCCCGTCTGATTGCCCTGTGGGACTAGGGGAAGGTAATTAGGTCTGAGTTTGACCACGAAGGGCACCCTTGGGAGTACTTTGTTTATTCCTTTTCTCGTTTTTTATGAGTAGCTTGTGTTCTTTATTTTAGAGGAAAGAAGTGTGTGTGTGTGTGTGTGTGTGTGTGTGTGTGTGTGTGTGTGTGTGTGTGTGTGTGTGTGTGTGTGTGTGTGTTCTTTGTCCATGGTGTAAATCAGAATGTAAAAAATAAAGAAAGAAAAAAGAGAGAGCAAAAAATAGTTTACCACCAAATGAACAGGCTTGAGTCGTTTTTTGTGGTATGTCATCCACAACGAAAGAATAGAAAGGAAAATATTACTAATGTAGCTTCATATCTTGTGTGATATTATGAAAATTAGCCGCTGTACATAGCTCAGTGATGTATTGTGCTCTGAAATGACTACCAGATATCCGCCTACACTGACCAGGAAGGAATCGAACTACGAGCTTCCCAGGCGAAAGTGAGCATTATACCGACTGAGATACCGAGGCTTTGTTTCTATTTAATCAAATCTGTCTTTCGTTTAAACACTCTCTCTCTCTCTCTCTCTCTCTCTCTCTCTCTCTCTCTCTCTCTCTCTCTCTCTCTCTCTCTCTCTCCAGGAGCAGGCACCAAAAGAAGAAGTAGTGTGTGTGTGTGTTTGTGTGTGTGTGTGTGTGTATAGGCCTATGCTCCCTCGCGTTATCTACATGGGAGGGGAGGGTGGAAGCGAGGTACCCTCGTATGGCAGAGAGAGAGAGAAGGCAGTACTGGCAACATTAGAACACTGCGCCAGCACAGATAACAATCCTGCTCATCACATGTGCCCTGAAGGCGAGGATACTTGGTGCTTTTATAACAGACTTATTCATGAGAATAAAGATATACCTGCTGGTATTCATCAGCAGAAAGTTGGCCACCCATAAGAGAAGACATAAAGGAGGAGCTGTTGCAGGTGTACAAAGATGTATCACAGACGAACTCCTGTCAAGGTGCAGTGGCTTCACGCAAAATGCTAATGAAAGCCTAAATGCACTCATATGGACAATGGCACCGAAGACCAGATTCTTCCACAGTGTAAGAATGAACTATCTTGTTGGAAAGGCAATTACAAAATTCAACTTTGGATATACAAGGACCCTCCATGAACACCTTGGAGCAGTCGGCATGGAAATGGCAGAAAAACATGATAGAAGAAGTACTTCTCAGTACCTAAAAAGACAAAAACAAAAAGAAGAAAGAAGAGGAAAGAAATCAAAAGACGCAAGGAAAGAAGAAAATTGAGGGCAAAGGAAGGTACAAGTTATGAAGCTGGAGGATTCTAACTTGTACATTTCTGGTAGAAGTATAGCTGAGGAAGAGAGGAAGCGGCCCACCCCTGGTAAAACTAAACCCCTCTCCATTGAAACAGCTACTTCGAAGATCCCCCAGGGGTGAGACGAGTAAAACTTGTCGGTAAAGGCCAAAATAAAATGAAATATATAATAAACTCTCTCTCTCTCTGCGCATGTGTGTGTGTGTGTGTGTGTGTGTGTGTGTGTGTGTGTGTGTTGGGGGGGTCGGGAAATTTGAAACAAGCGCTTATCATCAGTTTGAGAGAATAAACCTCCCCAGACACATATCTATTTCTCTCTCTCTCTCTCTCTCTCTCTCTCTCTCTCTCTCTCTCTCTCTCTCTCTCTCTCTCTCTCTCTCTCTCTCTCTCTCGTTTTTTGTTGCCAGTTGTCGCCTGTTGCGAGATGACGCATTACCATTTACCAGCAATTAGTCGCTCACAACCACTGACCCCGGAAGGAAGTTCAAGGAACCATGGAGGGGAAACAGACCAAAGTAAGTGTGTGTGCGTGCGTGCGCGCGCCAACACTATGTATATACTCTCAAACATTCATCCATGTCATCCACGAAATATTGTAGGAAAGATTACAAATTCATTTTTACATCTTTATGCTAAATTCATTTCATTTCATCAGTCTGACGGAGAGCTCATGCCTCCTCCACGAGCCCCACCGAGGAGAGCTGCCGCCCGACCAAGGAGGGCTGCCACTCCCCTACCACCTCAGCCACCAGCACCGGAGGATGTCCCACGCCTTCGAAGATCATTTGCTTTTATGGTAAGATTGTTTTGTGGTCTTAGTAAAGTATCATTCAAAACAAACACACACACACACACACACACAGAAGACATCATTCTAACGTCTGGCTGATAACTGGGTAGAACCAGCAGCAGCGGACCGTGAGTGAATTCATGTCACAATACACGTACATTCATGTCTGTCTGTCTCTCTCTCTCTCTCTCTCTCTCTCTCTCTCTCTCTCTCTCTCTCTCTCTCCTCCTACCCTCCCCTCCTTCCCTCTCTTCCTCCCTCCCTCTTTCCATGCCTCCCATCCCCTTTCCTCCCCTCCCTTCCCTGATTTTCTCTCTCTCTCTCTCTCTCTCTCTCTCTCTCTCTCTCTCTCTCTCTCTCTCTCTCTCTCTCTCTCTCTCTCTCTCTCTCTCTCTTCCTTCCTTCCTCCCTCGCTCCCTCCCTCCCGCCCTCCCTCCTTCCCTCCTCCTCCTCTCTCTCTCTCTCTCTCTCTCTCTCTCTCTCTCTCTCTCTCTCTCTCTCTCTCTCTCTCTCTCTCTCTCTCTCTCTCCCATATCAGTGTATGTGTGATTTATCAACCCTTTTTTCCTATCTGTATGTTTCCCTCATATTTTGTAAATTCATTTGTTTCTTTCCCGTTTCGTCCCAGGAATCCAAGACAAGAGACGTGGGGACCCTGACTCCCGTTTCCTCCCAGGACTCGAAGAAAAGAGACGTGGGGACCCAGACTCCACACTGGTACCCTAGGAATAGGGCAAACTCTCCAGAGTTGTAAATAAAATAAAATATATAGTAAATTTGTATTTTACTTATTATTACCTTTTCCATTGTTTGGTACACCATTTCGGACTTGTCCAGCAACTCCACTTCAACCCCGAAAGCCAAGGAAGGCCCAGCCCAGGATGTGAGGATGTGAGGGCGTATCTAAATAAAATGACAACATTTGATACTGACTTTTATTTATCTTTTGTCACGTTTGATCAGCGTGGTTTTGTATAATATATATATATATATATATATATATATATATATATATATATATATATATATATATATATATATATATATATATATATATATATATATATATATATATATATATATATATATATATATATATATATATATATATATATATATATATATATATATATATATATATATATATATATATATATATATATAGTAATAATAATAATAATAATAATAATAATAATAATAATAATAATAATGATAATAATAATAATAATAATAATAATAATAATAATAATAATAATAATAATAATGATAATAATAATAATAATAATAATAATAATAATAATAATAATAATAATAATAATAATGATAATAATAATAATAATAATAATAATAATAATAATAATAATAATAATAATAATAATAATGATAATAATAATAATAATAATAATAATAATAATAATAATAATAATAATAATAATAATAATAATAATAATAATAATAATAATAATAATAATAATAATAATAATAATAATAATAATAATAATAATAATAATAATAATAATAATAATAATAATAATAATAATAATAATAATAATAATAATAATAGTCATAATAATAATAATAATAATAATAATAATAATAATAATAATAATAATAATAATAATAATAATAATAGTAATAATAATAAATAATAATAATAATAATAATAATAATAATAATAATAATAATAATAATAATAATAATAATAATAATAATAATAATAATAATAATAATAATAATAATAATAATAATAATAATAATAATAATAATAATAATAATAATAATAATAATAATAATAATAATAATAATAATAATAATAATAATAATAATAATAATAATAATAATAATAATAATAATAATAATAATAATAATAATAATAATAATAATAAACAGGTTATGAGGGGATGGATTGGATGGATGGATTGAGAGAGAGATGATATGGAGCACACACACACACACACACACACACACACACACACACACACACACACACACACACACACACACATTGTAGGATAAATAATAAAATTTTAAAATGTTGTGGAAGGCCACATAGCAATCTCACACTCACAAGGGAACGTTGCATTCCTTGCACATGATGGTGATCCTTGTGCGTTTTTTGGGCGCCTGGTCGTGTGCTTACATACATAGCACTGTTTGCTGACCCTCCTCCCGTTAACTATCTCGGTGTATACAGGTGTGTGGCGGTTTGAGGGTTGCAGTCGGTAGAGTAGCTGAGCTGGACGGCGACCCATAGTGGCCGAGGTTAGCTCGCCGTACTTCTCGAGGAGCTGCATGGCTGTGTTATAGACAAACTGACGCAACATGATCTTCTTGGTGGGTGTTGGCTCATGTGTGGCAAGCCACATGTTGTAGGCATTGAGCATAGTCATGTCTATCAGATGGAAGAACAACTTGACTTGCCATCTGGTAGACCTTCTCATACACTCAATGCCTGTGATCTGGCCGTCACACTTGTCCACCATCCTCATATTCATAGTGTAGTCGTGAACTACATCTGGCTTCCAAATCTCCTTCCTCGTCCCCCAGTGGCGTTTGCCAGTGTATGCCATAGCTCCTGTGTGGACGGTAGAGAAGGTGGACGTCACGCTTGTCGCTCCATCTCAAGGCCAGTAACTTGCCAGCCTTTTCTTTTGAGTGTACATGTCCTTCTTCCTGCCTCAGGTGCGAGTCGTGTCATCATTGGCTGGTTTGCTGGGGTCGTCAACTATGGTCTTTTGTACGTCGAACTTTGGCATAAACTTTCTGTTCCGCCGTACGGTTCCACAAGATCCCGTGTTGTTGTCGTGCAGGAACTGACACAAAGCAGGGCTGGTATACCAATTGTCTGTGTAAAGAATATGACCCTTACCGAAGTATGGTGCCATCATCTTACAGACGACGGCACCAGACTTTCCCTAGGATCTTTCTTACTGACAGTTGGTATATCAGTCTGTGCGCCTGCATACACAAGCACGTCAAGCACGATTCCTGTATCACAGTCGCAAAGAACAAAAGTTTAATGCCAAAGCGATGTCTTTTGTCGGAATGGACTGTTTGAAGGAGAGGCGACCCTTGTGTAGGACAAGTGACTCGTCAATAACCAGCTTTTGAAAGGGATGGAACTATTTCTTATACCGTGCAACGATCATTGACATTATTTCATTCAATTTCCTAAGCGAGCCAGTGTCGTTAAATTTTCCCTGTTACTAAAGTTCAGAAAACCGAGCAACAACAAAAATCTGTCACGAGTCATATACTTCCCGTACAGAGGGTGGCAAAGAGTGTCATTACGCCAGTAATCCTGCACATAATGCTTCTTGCACAGAGGCATCAGCAGGATCAGGAGATAAAGACAATCAACTCCCTTGCCGTTGTATCCTCCCATTTCCGTGCCCTGGAAGTGGGTGGAAGACCATTCATTCCTCACACACCAAACGAAAATGGTCGTTGGTATGATGGGCAACAAATGACATCAACTCATCATCCAAGTAGGCACGGAAAAAGTCACTCTCATTTGACTGGTCGTTGCAAGGCCAGTCTCTCGTCACGCCACTCCTGTCAGAGCAAAACTCGTGCAGGTCAGGTACGAAGTCTGACCCTTCTGACCAAGCAAATGAGAAGTCTGGGGTCTCAGGCACCGGCACTTCTCTGTTCCGGTGGTCATCCTCACCTTCACGCAGTTCATTGTCCCTGTCACTTTCACTGTCACTGTCA